>NC_056740.1:236374507-236542007 GCF_019279795.1 Protopterus annectens | reverse complement strand
GTTTAGGGTTGGCAATACGTACTTCTAAGGTGGACGATATCTGCAGGACTGCCAAAGTCAGACACTGAGATGTGTACTGTGTGTAAATGGATTCAAAACCTTTGAGGTACAGACATACATATGTACACACACAAACACTTGCCATGGATGAGATTTAAACCCATACCTATGTAGCTACTGCTACTACATTGCTCTGTATTTATGGCATGAGTCATGGAGCTTAAATGTTGGAGAGTTGTGCCAAGGTATCTTTGAAGGTGAGTAACATCAGCAGAAGTCTTAAAGGAGGGGTAAGAGGAGAGTAAGAAGTGTGAATGCCCATAAAATCAGGTATCATCAAAGACACACACACTCTCTACACAAACACACACAGTTGTCATGTCTGGGATTAGAACTACAACCTAACTAGCATGCTACACTAAAATATTACGCAGTTATTGCAAGTGCCATGGAGTTTATATGTTAGAGAGCTGTCCAAAGGTATCTTTGAAGGTGACTAACATCAGCAGCAGTGCTAAAGGAGGGGTAAGGGGAGAGTAGTAAGTGTGAATGTCCATAAAATCAGGTATCATCAAAGACACATGCACTGTCTCAAACAAACACACAGTTACCATATCTGGGATTACAACTCCTACCTAAATAGCATGCTACACTATTGCATTACACAGTTATTGCAAGCACCATGGAGCTTATAGGGCTGCCATTTGTCCAAAGGGTTATTTCAAGGTGACTGACATTGCAGGTGTGCTAAAGTAGGGCAATGTGAGGTGTAGTGAGTGTGAATGGCCTCATAATCATTAATCTCCACACACACAGAGTTTCACAGTTGCTATGTTTGGGATTAGATCATCTACCTAGCTAGTTTCTACACTACAGTATTACACATGCATCACAAGCACTCATGAGCTTATAAGTCTGAGGCTTGGCCAGAGGGTTATTTCAAGGTGACTGACATCAGCAGGAGTGCTAACATGGGCATCTGGAAGTCCATTGTGTGTGAATGTGCCATAAATCATTCCTCTGGAAACACACACACACACACACACACACACACACACACACACACACACACACACACACACACACACACACACACACACACATAAACCAGAAGGAATGTCTAAAGTGATTGACATCAGCACATCATGTGATATTGGTCAGTTGGATGTGTGGTGGGTGGGACAAACCTCATAATGGAAATCTCTCTGTCACTGTCTGTTTCTCTCTTCCCATCTCTGTGTGTGCATGTTTGACACATTATAGTGTGTTGGCCTTGGATATGTGTCAGTATTCCTATCAATGTGTGTGCAAAGCATGACTGGTGTACAATTTGGTGTGTGTGCACAGACATCTGCAACTGACAGATATCTATAGTCCACTTTGTTGTCAGACATGGGCTTGTAGGAGCATGCCAAGTATGACCTTCTGTACTGAGTGTGTGAATCCATTCCAGGTAGGCTGTACTCAGTCCAGGGTTTGGTGTTTTACACCTACAGGTAGCAACCTATTTCTGTAGGTTATCTGTAGGTTGGTTGACAATATGGAGTCCAAATGGGAGACAGATATTGGAATACTGTAACTATTGCTGTCTGTGCTGCTTGTGTTACATGGTTGGCGTTAGCAGAGTTATTCAGACATATGTCCTGTTTTACACTGTGATGTATTATGTCATCATCTACTGACAGATATACTTATTTGCTTACAGTTATTTCCTGGGAAGTATGTGATGAGTGAAGCTGTGTCCAGTATTGTGGTCTGCAGCCTACATATTTTTGCACACTCATGCCATTCTGGAGGGGTAGCTGCAGACACTAGCTAATGGGTCTGAGTAAATGGTCCAGCACCTTGGTACTATGGTGGATGAGGATCCCCTTCTTGTACATATATCGATGTAACAGAATGGCTATATCCTGCTGTGGCCATACCTCTCAGCTGTACAGATTCACCCACATTACCTAAAGGCAGGGCTCATATATCTGGTCAGTTCCCCTTCACATTGTGGTTTACAAGCAGGTTTGTAGCCACCCATTACTGGGTTTGCAGGGAAGGATAGTATGGGCACACATCAGAGTTTCAGACTTCACACACTCCATGACCTCCATGCTTCTACACCCCCACACTCTGTTATTCTATCCTCTTCCTAACATTATGCGAGCAATATCTGAGAAGTATCCCTATAGTTGGCCCTTCATCCCAGCGGTATTTAGGGGTTGTTCCACAGTTCATGCAGTAAGACATGGTAGGCATGCTACTGAGATTTGTCAACAAGGTCTTGCATTTGTGTTCTGTTGACTGTGTTATGTTCTTAGTTGGGACTCCATAAGATACCATACATTGGCACTATGGGTGAGGTACAGGCCTTTGACAGAGGACTGTAGGCCATTTAGTAGTGATGCAGGCCATCTGTAGCAGGCCAGTGCTTTCTGTCACTCCTACATTCCCAGGTTGTGAGTCAGTGCATTCCCCTGGGTTGACAGAGCAAGTGTGTGAGGTGTTAATGGCAATAGTTCCTTTCCATATTAATCCATTGGTCTGGATGCTGGCAGAGTGCTGCTTACAGCTAGGGACACACCTGGGTGAGCATTTTGTGAGTATTCCCATACGGAAGTGGGGGGGTCATACTGCACTCATTCCCAACAGCAAGGATATGACCTGTGATAAACCTGTGGCTGATGGTGGGGTGAGCTGAGTGCATGTGTGATATGGGCTACTTGAAGCTAACTCACAGATATACATAGGGACATTACCCTTATGCTGCCTTGTGCGGGGACATAGGCAGTCTCTCATTATTTCATAACTGTGCCTTCTGCGGTCTGCCAGTGATTAGCTAGACTACATCAGTATTCCATACTACACAAATAACTAATGTGCTGCTAACCTTTATGTACAATTCCAAAGATGTGTGCATTGATAGTTACATTTTATGCACTCTGTCTAGTGTACTTCCACCTGTGTACTGTGTGTATGTCTGGGCCCACATTCATGGCATGTCCATCTTTCAGATGGTGACAGATATTGAAATCTGGACAGTGAGTATGGAGGACTGCTGACATGGGTATTGCTGAGAAGCATTGTGGTTGGCACTGCAGTTGTCAGAACATGGCCCTATCATCCACAGTACTGGTCATAGTCCACTGAGACACAGCCCTCCATGCCTACATGCTGACCACTTCCAGACAATATTGAACACACAACAACCTAATACACAGACCCCTGCATATTGTACACATGCAACAATCTATCCTGTAGATTGGGCCAGCTTGGGTAATCTGTGCTCACTGTTATCACACCTCACACTTACATGTTAATGCATTTCTACATAGGATTGTGGGGGAGGGGGGCACACCTGTCAACTTTAAACATTTGCTATGACTGTACTGGTATTTCAGGTACTCTGTTGGCTTCCATTTCATTTTGTATTCTGACCTATCATGCAGACTGGTGGCATGTCAGTAGAATACAGATCTTAGGTTTTATTGACCTACATTTCAGTTTCAGACTTCTTACCTTCAGAGCTAACATACAACTGCCAGACCTGTTGTAGTCTGTCTGTGTAGGTCTGGAGGGGCTGTTAACCATTGCCATCAATTGGAGGCCTTGCCCAGCCCTTCTTTATGGTCATCTACACCTGTCCTGCTGGCTGAGGCTGGTCATGGTATGTGTGCCTCACTGACATGCATGTATGTGTCCAATGGACACGCATTTGGACCACCACATGTACTGCAGTGTTATTTATTACCTTGTCTAGTTCTGCCTAGTATGTTGACAGCAGTATTGTTATGGATTTCATGCTGCCCATATAGGTGTCCACTATCTGCTGCCATCTCATTCAGCCACCCAATTCCCTTGCATGCTCACGTCCATACCATAGTTGCAACTATCAGAACATACTACTCAATTCAGCAATTAATAGGAAGAGTGACTTACCTTGTGGCTATGTCAATATTGAGGATGGTTCTGGAGGGCTGACTATGTCAGATGCACATAGTACTCTCCCTATACATGGTAAAGCAGAGGTAGTGTCATGTTTGGCATCCCTTTTACTGTATGTGCGAGTCAGAGAGAGGTGCCATTCCCTGGGTCCCTACCATGTCAATATATGTGCTATGCGCATTGCCTCTTTGCTGAGCCTGGGCATACTGGGCATGCCTCCTTCTGCCTACATGGGCAGGTTCAGGTTGTTCTTCCTCCGAGTCCCTCTGTGCCTGTGATGGCCTTGGCAATGGTGAGGGGCTGTGTGGCTTTTGCCCGTACAGTTCCTGCTGCAGCTGTTTCCACAGGATCATATTGTGTAGCGTGGCACATACTATGAACATTTATGTACATGTAGCTGGAGAATACTGCAAGGCTCCACCAGATATGTCTAGGCAGTGGAACCATGACTTGAGCATCCAAAAGACATGCTACATTATGATTCTGGTTTGTGCATGTGCATCATTATGGAGCTCTTATTCAGGTATGTGTGCATTTCTGATGGGTGTCATCAGCCACGGCTCCAGTGTGTAATCAGCATCCCCCACTAAGTGGGTGGATGAGATGTCCCCACTGGCAAATGACTAGCACAGCTATGTCATATGCCAGATGTGGGAGTCGTGATAGCTTCCAGGGCTTCCAGCACACATTCAAGATAATGCCCTGGGCATACGCCTTGACCTGGCAGTTGATGGAGGGGAAGCCCTTGCAGTTTATGTAGACTCTACCCCACTCACGGGTAGTGCCTTGATGTGTATGTGCGTTCAGTCTATAGCACCTACTACCTCAGGCTATTGTGCTATTTGGTGGAAGAGACGCATATTGTTGGTCAATGCCTCACGGGTGTTGAGGAAATATATGTGCTCACCTACATGTGTTGACATGGCATCCAAGAACTGGTGGAGCACCATGGATGCTGATGCCTGTGAGATCCCCATGATATCCCCAATTGCCCTTTGGAAGGTACCTGTGGCTATTATTCTTAAGCCTACACATACCTTGGTATCCACTGGAATGGGTTCCTTTCTGTTGGTTCTGCGTGTGAGGTGTGGCCTGGCACATCTCAACAATTTGCTGTAGAATGTCTGTCCACCTATAGCGCTCCACTATCTCCAGCTCATGTAGCCCCTGGTAGGTTGCCCCTGGGTCTGTGCACTCTTCTTCTTCTCCTCCTGTGAGTTGGTCACCAGGATTCACATCCTCACCACCCACAGCCTCTTGCACATATTGATGTATGAGAGCGACAGCAGCCCCTAACATTTTGTTGGTTTTGTCAGGTAAAATTTCCCCATCTGTGTACAATGGTGGTGTAGAGTTTGTGGGGAAAAAACTAACTGGAAGGTGTTTGCATAGTTTATAGTAGTGTGCTAGACTGTTCCATGTGTAATTGGCTGATTCTGATACAGTTCACCTGCCAGCTATGCTAGTTCTCTTTAATTGCCTTCCTACTGCTGTTTTCCTTCCTATTGCCTTCCTGTTTAAGCCCCAAGGTGTGGCATGCATACCCAGTGCTCAGATGTGAATGGAGCTGCTATTTCCTGCTTTTTTTTTGTTTTGTTTAAAATTGGTGTGCAGCACACACACCCATTAGGCACTGTAAACACTGCTGGGCAGCCTCAGACACACCCCTTCCTTAGCTGTGCTTAGCTAAGGGCAAACCTGAACCACAGAGCTCCAGTAAGCTTACAGCATGCATGACACTCCCCTTATGAGGTCATCTACCTATTATGCCTGTACCATGGGGTTGCTTCATCTACATGGTTAGGTGCAAGCTAACACTGAGAGGAAATCTGTGATTCAGTATCAACCCCCTCATTTGCATAAACCAGAATGCTAATTCATAGTCACCACACTCATGCTGAACCTTCCCCATTAGCAACCACTATTCCTGGTATGGTTGCCTTATGCATGTCATTGACTATCATGACAAAATGCTGATTTGGGGTTAAAAGCTCACTCTCATACATCAATATGTGCAAGAGGCTGAGGGTGGTGAGGATGCGAATGCTGATGTCAACCCACAGTAAGAAGAAGGAGAAGTGTGCACAGACCGAGGGTAACCTACCAGGGGCTACATGAGCTGGAGATAGTGGAGCACTATAGGGTGGACAGGGACATTCTGCAGCAAAGTGTTTGCATCCGACATAGTCAGCCCTCCAGCACCATCCTCAATACTGGCACAGCCATAAGGTAAGTCAGTCTTCCTATCAATTGTAGTATGTTCTGATAGTTGTATCTATGGTATGGATGTGAGCATGCAAGGGAATTGGTTGGTTGAATGGGATGGTAGCAGATAGTGTACACCTATATGGGCAGCATGAAATCCATAACAAATACTGCTGTCAACATACTAGGCAGTACTAGATAAGGTGGCAAATCCCACTGCATTACATGTGGTGGCCCAAATATGTGTCCATAGGACACACACATGCTTGTCAGTGCGGCTCAAATACCCACCACCAGCCTCAACCAGCAGGACAGGTGTAGATAATCATAAAGAAAGGCTGGGCTATGGCCTCTAGTTGATGGCAATGGTTAACAGCACCCCTCCAGACCTACACAGACAGAGTACAACAGGTCTGGCAGTTGTGTATCAGTTCTGAAGGATAAGAAGTCTGAAACTGAAATGTAGGTCAATAAAACCTAAGATCTGTACACTACTGATATGCCTCCAGTCTGCATGATAGTTCAGAATACAAAATGAAATGGAAGCCAACAGACTACCTGAAATACCAGTACAGTCATAGCAAATGTTTAAAGTTGTCAGGTGTGCCCCCTCCCCCCCCACAATCCCATTCAGAAATGCAGTAACATGTAAGTGTGAGGTGTAATAACAGTGGAGCACAGATTACCTGAGCTGGCCCAATCTACAGGATGGTTAGGTTGTCATGTGTTCAATATTGTGTGGAAGTGGTCAGCATATAGGAATGGAGGGCTGTGTCTCGGTGGCCTATGGCCAGTACTGTGGATGATAGGGCCATGTTCTGACAACTGCAGTATCAACCACAATTTTCTCAGCAATACCCATGTCAGCAGTCCTCCATATTCACTGTCCAGGTGTCAATATCTGTCACTGACTGAAATATGGACATGCCATGAATGTGGCATAAAATGTAACTGTCAACTGCACACAGCTTTGGAGTTGTACATACAGGTTAGCAGCACATTAGTTGTCTGTGTAGTATGGAATACTGATGCAGTTTGGACAATCACTGGCAGACCACAAAAGGCACAGTTATGAAGTAATGAGAGACTTCCTATGTCCCTGCAAAAGGCAGCATAAGGGGAATGCCCCAGCTATATCTGTGAGTCAGCTGCAAATAGCTTCCATTTCACACATGCACTCAGTTCACCTCACCATCAGCCACAGGTTTATCACAGGTCATATCCTTGCTGTTGGGAATGAGTACAGTATGAACCCCACTTCTGTATGGGAATACCCACAGAATGCAGCATGCTGAAGAGGTGTCCTATGCATGTGTGTCCCTAGCTGTAAGAAGCACCCTGCATGCGTCTGGACCAATGGGTCAATATGTACAGGAATTATTGCCATTAACACCTTGCACACTTATCCTGTCACCCCAGGGGAATCCACTGGCTTGTAGCCTGGGAATGTAGGATTGACAGAATGCACTGGCCTGCTACAGATGGCCTGCATCACTACCAAATGACCTACAGTCCTCTGTCAAAGGCCTGTGCCTCATCGTGAGTGCCAATGTATGGTATCTCATGGGGTCCCAAATAAACGAACACAGTCAACAGAACACAAAAGCAAGGCCATATTGACAAAACCCAGTAGCATGCCCCCCCCCCGTGTCATACTGCATGAACTGGGGGCCATTCCATAAATACCGCTGGAATGAAGAGCTAACTATAGGGATACTTCCCAGATATCACTTGCATAATGTTAGGATAAGGATAGCATAACAGATTGGAGGTATGGATGCCATGGAGTGTGTGAAGTCTGAAACTCTGATGTGTGTGCATACTACCACTGCCTGCAACCCAGTAATGGGTGGCTACAAACCTGCTCATAAACCACAATGTGAAGGGTAAATGACCAGATATATTAGCCCTGTCTCTGGGTAACCTGGGTGAATCTGTACAGCTGAAGTATGGCCACAGCAGGATATGGCCATTCTGTTAAGCTGATATATGTACAACATGGGGATCCTAAGTCACCATAGTACCAAGGTGCTGGACCATTTGGACAGATCCATCAGCAATTGTCTGTAGCTACGCCTCCAGATTGGTAGGAGTGTACAAGAATGTGTAGGCTGCGGACCACAATACTGGACTCAGCTTCATTCATCTTGTATTTCCCAGTAAATAACTGTGAGCAAATAATTATATCTGTCAGTAGTCGATGACATAATACATCACAATGTAAAACAACACATATGTCTGAATATCTCTGCTAACACCAACTATGTAACACAAGCAGCACAGACAGCAATAGTTACAGTATCTCCCTATCTATCACCCATTGTGACTCCATTTTGTCAACCTATCTACAGATATCCTGCAGAAACAGGTTGATATCTGTAAGCTGAGAACACCAAACCCTGGACTGGAGTACAACCCTACCTGGAATGGATTCACACAGGCTTAAGACAGAAGGTCATACTGGGCATGCTCCTACACGTAGAGAAATTAAGCCTATATCTGACAACACAGTGGGCTATACATATCTGTCGTTTGCAGATGTCTGTGCACACACACCAACTTGTACACCATTCATGCTTCACACACACATTGGATAGGAATACTCACACATATCCAAGGCCAACACACTATAATATGTCAAACATACGCACACACAGAAGTGGGGAAGAGACAGGCAGTGACAGATAAAATTCCATTATAAAGCCTGCGACTGTCCCATCCACTACACATCCAATTGGGTGATAGTGCATGATGTGCTGATGTCAATCACTGCAGACATTCCTTTTGGTAGCCCACACCCTATAGTGCCTGTGGTGCTTGTGATAACTATGTCACACAATAGTAAAAACTAGTATTCATGTAGCATTTGTATACTCAGACCTGTGAAATGTAAGTGTGTGTGTGTGTGTGTGTGTGTGTGTGTGTGTGTGTGTGTGTGTGTGTGTGTGTGTGTGTGTGTGTGTGTGTGTGTATGTGTGTGTGTGTGTGTGTGTGTGTGTGTGTGTGTGTGTGTGTGTGTGTGTGTGTGTGTGTGTTTCCAGAGGAATGATTTATGGCCCATTCACACACACTGCACTTCCATTGCCCATGTTGGCACTCCTGCTGATATCAGTCTCCTTGAAATAACCCATTGGCCAAGTCTCAGTCCTGTAAGCTCCATGGTCATTGTGATAATTACGTAATACTGCAGTATAACAAATTAGTTAGGTAGGAGTTCTAATTCTGGCCCTGGCAACTATGAAAATATGTGTGTTTGTGTGTCAGTCTTTGTTGATACATGCTTTTGTGGTCATTCACACTTACTGCACTTCCCTCACGTCTCCTTTAGAACTGCAGCTGATGTCACTCACCTTCAAAGATACTTTTGGACAGTTCTCCAACATATAACTGCTGTTGTGCTTGCAATAGTTGCGTAATACCATAGTGTAACAAGCTAGTTAGGTAGGAGTTCTAATCCTGGTCCTGGCAACTGTGGAAGTGTGTGAGTCTTTGTTGACAACTGCTTTTGTGGTTATTCACACTTACTGTGCTTCCCTCACCCCTCCTTTAGCACTGCAGCTGATGTCACTCACCTTCAAAGATACCTTTGGACACCTCTCCAGCATATAACTGTTGTGGCACTTGCGATAACTGCGTAATGCCATAGTGTAACAAACTAGTTAGTGAGAAGTTCTAATCCTGACCCTGGCAACTGTGAAAATGTGTGTGTGTGTGTGTGTGTGTGTGTGGGGGGGGTCATCAGTATTATGTGGGGGTATAGGTGTGATTGTGTAAAGAACAGGATACATCCGGGTGATTGTGTAAATAACAGGATCCATTGCAGGGTGGGTTTTGCTACATTTTCATATTGAGGACCCATATAACCCAATGTCACATTACAAGGCCAACAGTTGTCAAATACTGTAGAGGTTGTTGTAGACAATACACAGATATACATTTATATATAGGCAACCATTATAATACCCAGAGACCTCTTGGTTGGCTTGGCTCTTTCTCTCTTCCTTTCTTTCTTTCCCTTTCTCTCTCTTCCCCTCTCTGGTAGATGTGGAAAAATGCATCTGTTCTGCATAGGCAGCAGCTTGACTTTGGTAGGTAATGCTCATGATTAGCTGATGGCCTGTGCACAAATTGGAGTCCTCCACTAGTCCACTTGCTAATTGCATGTGAAACACCTGTGGTATCATTCCTATAGCCAATTGCATGGAAACACACTCCTATAAGTAAGCAGTGCAGCAAGTGGGTGTTGGCCCTTCTCCCTCACTGTGAGAAGGACTTCATGTGGGTGTGTGACAAACAGCATCACAGAGGGTAGTTGGAAATACCTCTTACAACAAACACTGTGGAGACAGGCCAAAAACTGGGGGGGGGGGTTCCAGACATGGGGACAGAATGTAAGTATCGCTGTTCTACATTTGAAGTAAAGTTGGTTTAACAGGGTTTGTGTGGATATTGCTTTTCTGCATGATTTAAAGTCTGGCATGACAGTGTTATGTGTTTGAGAAAACTTTTACCTGTAGGGCTATCTGCAGACTGGCCAGAGTTTGGAGTCAAAGATTTGGTGTGTTACTCACACATTTTCTGTCTTCATAAATGCAGTAGCATATTCTGATGATTGTACTCAGGAAATGGTAACATCCACGTGTGTTACTGACTTCATATCCCTCAGAAGAGATATGTCACAACAAACCCTGCTACACCAGCAATGCTCTCAGTTTATAACTGCAGTATGTCAATATTGGCCCTGTGTTTGTGTCTCTGTTCCTCAAGTCTGTCACCCTTTGTTCATATGTCATGCAGTAAGAGGTGGGTATGTACAGTCTACCATTATTTACAGACATAATTCCTGATATTAAGCCAGTGATATATCAGACTGCCAGACATGTAATGTAAAGGAGGCCTAATAGTTGTGGACAAAACCTGGATATTCTGTGGTAGTATGTACAGTAGTGAGGTCTGTGTATTTATGGTGATTGTTGACAGAGTGTCTGTTTTATGTAGCAGTGTATTGTGATCATGTTATTTGGCCTGTGTACAGACTGGGGTAGATGTCAGTGATCTTGGTCATGTTCTATCTGACAGTGCATGCTGCTCCAGTTTCTGATACCCTATCAGTCTATATATTTGTAGGCAGACTGAGACATGTCCCACACCACAGTCAGGCATCAGACTACACTGTGAATTGGGCCAGTATGCGTAGGGTTAGTGTATGAGTGGCAAACATGATGATGACTGTCATCGACTGTACTGTTTCTTAGGCTTACCATTATGTGACTGTGACTGTGTTGAGATCGGTTGTGGATATGCACTTTCACACTGCTGTCTGTTACTCCATGCTGTTACATGTAGTGCTTGCTATATTTGCAATTACATGTATTCCCCATAGGTAAATTGGGTTAGTGTTGTGGCAGTCTGCCTGTAGTGTAGACAGTGCTTGGTGACATGCCTAGCAGCACAATGTATTTACCCTAGTATGATGATATGTCCAGATATTTGTCAGATGTACTGTTGCCTCGCCACCATACATGTTGTGTATTTCTGACAAAGCGGTGGCTGCTCTGAAGATGTATGTCTCTAACTAGTGTGAAGTATGTGGCTTGGAATCTCTGCTCCTTCAGTTAATATGTGTTAGGAGAGACAGGAGGGTGTGAGTGCATCAACTTTGTGAGCTTACCTAGTCCAGTATTTCTGATATATCCCCATTTTCATGGCTCTAAACATCCCTTTGTCAGGCTTGTTCCACATTTCTTGCACTAATGTTCTGTGTATACCTCCTGACTGACCAGATTGTTTCAGACTGTCCGTGTTTATTTCTCAAATTGCTTCTGTATTCCATAGGATCATTACTGTGATTTATGTGGTACATCACTATGATGATTCTATGATGTCTGTCAGTAACTGGTGGTGTACATGTCAGTTTCAGAAGAGCCTTCCTTCACAACATGTATGTTGACATACCCCCTGTCACTGTAGCAACATTCTACATTTATAACTGCAATACATACATTACGTTCCCTTGCATTAACAGGTTGAAAGTTATGGTGCTGAGGTATGACTCCACTACATATCATGGGCCTATGTTATATATACATACACACACACGCACACACACACACATATATATATATATATATATATATATATATATATATATATATATATATATATATATATATTATTTATTTATTTTTATTTTATTTTACATTTGTTAACCGGGCTAGTCTAGCTGGATATATGTCCATTTTCAGTAGAGGCCCGAGGAGAAAAGCTCCACACATACTAAATTTCAACGGGACAATTTACAGAATAAACAATTAAGTGCAAAATGAATATACATTTAGTAACATGAAACAAACAAAAAAAATATACACAAAATACCTAAGGAACATGCTATAAAATAGTTGTTCAGTAAAAGCATTACACAAAGTCAAGATTAGCAACATGGTTTCAAAAATGTTGAAGAGAAGTAGAACAGGAGATAAGAAGGAATACAAGGGAGGAAGAGGAAAGAAGCAATAGTCTGGAGAGGAGAAGGGTAAGAATGTATGCGAGAGGACAGGAGAGAAAAGGAGGAGTAGGTTAGAGCATTAGAGGAGAGCAACAGGGCAATAAGAAGAAGGAATAAGTATATTTACTAAGTAAAGAGTAAAGTTCCAGTGGAGGAGGCGAAAGAAGAGATTAGTCAGTAGTCCTACAGGAACAGAGCCAGTGATTTTGGAAATACAGTTTGATTTTTGTTTGAACAGAGGTAAGGAGGAGGTTAGAGTGATATCAGTGGTAGCTGATTCCATATCCTTCCTATAGTATTAGTGAACAGAGAGTCACCAGCTAGGTTATGGGACTTTACAGATTTGGTCATGAGTTTGGAAGAAGATCGAAGGGAGATAAGATTATTGTAAGGGATTAAAAGTTGAGAAAGTATAGGGGTATTATAAGGTTGGTAAAGTATCTTGTGAGCAATGGTAAGTTGTGAGATCAAAAGACAGTTTTGTAGCTCAAGCCAGCCTAGGAGTTTTAGGTTGTGACAGTGGTGTGTTTTGAAAGGGTTGCTGGTGGCAAATCGGCAATGCTATTGTAACAAGTTGCTAGTTTATTTAGGTTGGCCTTCTTAAGGTTAGTGAAGATTGGTGAGGCATAGAAGAGAGTAGATATAAGATGGGAGTGGGCAATAGTAGCTCTGGTAGAAGGTGTGTGAGAAAAGGTTTGATACGGTATAATGATCCTATTTTTTATTAACAGTTTTGATGGTGTTATTGATGTGTTGATCAAAAGTAAGATTGTTGTCGATGGTTATTCCTAGCAGTTTAGTTGTTGTGTCAGGAGAGATAACAGTAGTGTCATTAGACAAAATGTTGAAGTTTAATGGGGAGGCTCGAGTGGTAGGAGTGAAAAGGAGAAGTTTAGCATTGAGGAGGAGGTATCGTCTAGTAAACCAAGTTTCTACAGTGTTGAAGGTAGTTTGAGTTAGAGACAGTAGTTCTGTGGGGGTAGATGCTGAGCAAATGATTGTCGAGTCGTCAGCATATTGGATGCAGGTAGCTTGAGGGATGACTGTGTTGAGATCGTTATTGTAAAGGGAGAAGAGAAGTGGACCTAGAATAGAGCCCTGTGGGACTCCAATAGAAACAGGCAATAGAGAAGAGATATGATTGTCCCAAAGAACGGCTTGATGTCTGTTGTTAAGATAGGAGGTAAACCATTTTAAAGCCAGGTTATCAAATGAGAGGGATTTAAGGATATTAATAAGGGAAGAGTGGTTCACCATGTCAAAATCTTTGGAGAGGTCAATAAATAGAGCAGAGGAGAAGATATTGGAGTTTCGATAGTTGTTGATAGTATCCATGAAAGAAAGGAGGGCAGTGGGGGTGCTATGGTGGGGCCTAAAGCCATGTTGACAGTTGGCAATTATGTTGTGAGAAGAGATATTGTATGAGTTGCTGATGAATGCATTTCTCCATAATCTTAGCAAGAGGAGAGAGAAGAGCAGTAGGTCTAAAGTTAGTACAGTCAATAGAGTTTCCACCTTTGTGTAGTGGGATGATATGAGAGATGTTCCATATATCTGGTATGGTTCCTTCTTGGATAGTCCTATTAATGAGTAAAGATATAGGGTATGCAATCTGTTTAGCAGCCTTTTGAAGAAAGACAGAGGGGAGTTTGTCAGCAGAGGGGGTGCAGGGTTTCAGTTTAAGAATAAGCTTATAGATGAAGGAGGTAGAGATAGGATGAAGAGTGAAGTTTTGGGATGAATCCATAAGATTATTTGGAGGGTAAAAGTTATTGGTGTTCAGTTGTCTAGCAAGAGATTGAATGGTTTAAATAAAAAAGGTGTTGAAGGCGTTAGCAGTATGGCTAGGGTTGTCTGGGTTTGCGTTTATTGGGGAGGGAGTTTTAGCTGAACCAGGAGAAAGGAGTTTGTTGATTGAAGACCAGAATTGTTTGGGTTTATATAATTGGGTTGTTTGAAGATCACAGTAATAGTTCTTTTTGTCAGAGATTATAGCTTTTTTTGTTAGATTTCTAAGTTTGCAAAAATGATGAAAATCAGAGGTGGTTCTATGGTGTCTCCATTTGGCCCAAATTTTATTTTTACTGTGAATTAGTTTCTTTGTTTCCTTTGAGAGCCATGGGGCTGTATTAGACTTCATTCTAATAGAGCATGTAGGGGCATGTTTATCCAAAATGGAAAGGAAGGTTGAGTTAAAGAATGATACTGCTTCATTAAGAGGAAGTGATTTCAAGAGTTTCCAGTTACATGTTTCGAGATCATTTTGAAACAAATCACTGTTAAAGTTTTTGGTAGAGCGTATTATTCTAATGTTAGGAGGTTTAGATAGTCGGTCTTTACTCTAGAGATATAGGTTAGGCAGTGGTCACTGAGGTCATCAGGCATAGTTCCTACTTTGTAAGAGACATTAACTTTGTTTATAAGTATCCAGTCTAAGATACTCTGTTTCTTACTTGGTTTATTAAACCTAGTTGTGGTGGTAATGGATTGAGTAAAACCATGTAGGTTTATATGACAGGAGGGATTGTCGCTACTAATAGTATTCCAGTCTATATTAAAGTCACCCAGAATTATAGTTTCTTGGGGGAAGTTTGTGGAAGTCCAGCTGAGGAAATCTTCTAAGATTGGTATGTTGTTGCCTGGAGGTATGTACATACAGATGATGTAAAGAGCTTTTTGAGCATTTAACTGAAGTTTAGTGATGATGGCTTCAACACTAGGATCTTGGGTTGGGCAGGCTGGGAGGGTGGAGATGCTAAGATGGTTCTTAAATGAATTGCCACACCACCACCTTTACGTTAGTGCGATCAAGCCTATGTATATTATAGCCTTTGGGGTATAATTTCAGTGTCTTTGGTGGCTGGCTTTAGCCAGGTCTCTGAGAGGCACAGAATGTCAAAGTGGTGAATGTCTAACAGGGCATGTAAGTAGGGTACTTTGTTATTTACATGTATATTTAGATGACCTATGAGAAGGGTGTTATTGAGGTTAGCTTAGATACTTGGGTTGAGGCACTTGAAGTCCCTGCGTTGGGGTGAATATCACCGCCTTGTAGGGTAGGAGTATAAGGTCTGGGTGTGAGGTTGCTTTTAAGAAGGGTTAGTTGCTTCACTTTTTTATCAGAGGGAAAGGTGTAGGTAAGATGATAGTGCCTATGGAATTTGGGAAGGAGATAGCTAGGGGAGGATGTGGAATTTAAGAAGGAGGTAAGAGAGGTGTGGAAGATAGCTGTATGTTTATTTATAAGGTCTGGCTGGTAAATAAGTGGGTGTTCAAATAAGGTAAGAATGTAAGAAGAATAAAGAGAGGTAGAGAATAATCATAAGAATATTACTATGGTGGGTATGTATGGAGCCATTTGTAGAAGTGGTGAGGTAAGGGAAGTTATAAAGTAATTGAGCAAGAGAGGGTGAGAGGTGAAGTTTTAGGTAAAGTGCAAAGAGCAAAGAAGGAAAGAAGTAATGGGTAGATATGAAGGGGTATGAAAAGAGAATACAAAGTGTAGGTGTAGAGACTAAAAGTATATAAGAAGAAAGTAAGGTGTAGAAGAGGAGAGAAGTTAGTGATAGGAGAGTAGGTAGGTTTTAGGAGTAGAGGAAGAAGAGGGGGTGGAAGAGTGTGTATGGAAGGGAGGGGTTGAGTTTTGAGGAAAGAACAGGAAGGGATGTAAGAGTAAGGGGTGTGGCTAGGAAGTATAAGGTTAGGACCCTGGGGGTGGGTGGGAATGGGGGTAGGGAGGGGAGCGGAGTGAGCCATTGGGCTTAAGCGGATGACAGAAGAGAGAGGAAGGAAAAAGTAACAGAGAAAGTTAGCAAATAGAAGGCTTGAGATAGAAAGGGTAAGGGAGTGGGTCACAGAGCACTACAGAGATGGAAAGGAATGGAGTGAGAAGGTGAAGGTAGGAAGAATACGGAAGGGAATATCCAGTTTTGTAGGTCTTGGAGTGGACAGAGTGACGCCTAGTGGACAAAGAAGTCAAGGTACAGAGAGGAGTCACAAGGTTCAGGGGTAGGAAAGAAAAAAGGACATACACTACTGGGAGGGAGAGTACAGGCTAAGTACAACACTACGGACAGAGAGAGGAAGATTAAACAGAGTAAGGGGTAGGGGGGGCTGCTGCTAGGAAACTAGGTGGGAGCAAACAAAAACAGCACAAGATAAAAATGGGAAGAGACCATAAACAAATTAAGTAAACATACTCTGTTAAAGCTTGAGGTAGTGAGTTTGTAGAAGAGTGCAGGGGTCCAGAGCTTTCAAGGGTAGTAGGCAGAAAGTACCCTCATATAGTGGAGAGGAGTTCAGCCCAGGCAAACAGACGCTGGGTTAGGCAGGAGAGTTAGTCTCTTAAAGCTTGAGGTAGTGAGTTTGTAGAAGAGTGCAGGGGTCCAGAGCTTTCAAGGGTAGTAGGCAGAAAGTACCCTCATATAGTGGAGAGGAGTTCAGCCCAGGCAAACAGACGCTGGGATAGGAGAGTTAGTCTCTTAAAGCTTGAGGTAGTGAGTTTGTAGAAGAGTGCAGGGGTCCAGAGCTTTCAATGGTAGTAGGCAGAAAGTACCCTCATATAGTGGAGAGTAGTTCAGCCCAGGCAAACAGACGCTGGGTTAGGCAGGAGAGTTAGTCTCTTAAAGCTTGAGGTAGTGAGTTTGTAGAAGAGTGCAGGGGTCCAGAGCTTTCAAGGGTAGTAGGCAGAAAGTACCCTCATATAGTGGAGAGGAGTTCAGCCCAAGCAAACAGACGCTGGGTTAGGCAGAAGAGTTAGCTATTACAGCTAGGAGAGCTCAGCCACAGTCGCACAGCAGCAGCGAGGTAGGATATATATATATATATATATATATATAGAGAGAGAGAGAGAGAGAGATAGAAATATACACAAATTATATATATATATATATATATATATATATGTGTGTGTGTGTGTGTGTGTGTGTGTGTGTGTGTGTGTGTGTGTGTGTATATATATATATATATATATATATGACATATATAGATATATATGTGTGTGTGTGTGTGTGTGTGTGTGTATAAATATATATATATTTATATATATATATATCATATGTATAAACATATATCTATATCCTTTTATGTGTAAACATGAGTGTTGTATATACTTTCCCAGATGTATCCCACCATATTAATCTGATATGCGTATATTTACATATAAGAACATGACTGATTCAATACCTTTTTCACTTGCAAGTGCTAAACAATTGTAGTTGTCAGAGCAGTGGTTCACTACTATTCAGTATGTGTACTGAATGATATATTTGAAAAACAACAGACATATTCACAGCTCAGATGGCTTAGTGGTTAACGGCTGTGACTATAGTGTACAGGGTCCTGGGTTCATGGGCTGTTTATTTTTGTTGCTAGGCAGAACAAGGACTGTTAGATACAGAGTGGTTAAGACAGTTTTTAGCAGCTTTAAGTGGGTTTGTGTGGGCTTGCCTAATGGTACGTGGTGCTAACATACTTTTAAATGAATAGGTGCTTACACTATGTAGGCTTCACTTACCAGTGCGCAGATGTGCTTAGCTTTTACATTTAAGCAATGCTTACACCTGCTAAGCATAGTTCAGCCCTGGTAACCAGTGATCCCATTCCAGTCTGATAAAATAGCAGGGTAATGACGTCTTTAATAAGTGTATTTAATTCCATGTACATAACATGCTTCTATGTGCTGTCATTACAGTAGAAAGAGGTGTGAGTATACTGCATGGGACACCTGAGTATACATGGCTAGTACCATAATCTTTTCTCTTTGTATGTGTTTCATACTTGGGTAGTATCCAAGATTATATGCAGTCACACATGCATGTACTGTATCCTTACGTTACTACTTTTAACAGTGCTTTTCCAAGTAAGAGCAAATTGCAGATTGTACTACTGGAACAATACACCCCTGCATGCAAAGCTGGACTCTGAGTACTGACTATCGTATTCTTGGTGTGTGAGCTGTATGTTTTTAAGTATCTCCAATTGGATATTGATCTGATATGTTGATATTAACTGTAGACTACTATGTGTTTAGGACATGTCATTGAGGACTGCTGTCATGTAGTAATGGCATACTTATCAGTGTCAGAAATCTATCTGTCAAAACATTCATCCTAATGCATAACCTGTTGGCTAACTAATTTCTGTCTGTCCTCTGTACAGATGTGCAGATGTCAGGAATCCATCTTGGCTGCTTACAGGCAATCTCTGATTGACTGACACTGACATGTCTTCCCAGCTGTGTTATGAATGCCACAGCTAGGAAACCATACCCTGTATGCAGCACATGCCATGAATACCTCAACCAGACTACCACAGTCAACAGAACATGCTTGGGTACAGGTCTTTAACCCAGACACTGGTCATGGTATGCAATATATATTGCATACATGTCAATTGGAGCACCTCATTGGCCCTCTTCAAGAGAAAAACAGATGATTGGATGTTGAATTTAAGTGTCACCCTGGGGATCACTCATGTGGCATCGGTTGATAGATGGCCTGCTGACAAATGTCAGGTGGCATGATACCAGTATACTCACATGCCCTACTCTTCTCATCTCTCCATGGACATTAGCCTGATGCACACCTAGGAACACCTGCGCCTATGGACCTCAGTACTGACAAATGTGTCAGTGTGCATTCCTGAGAATAACAGTGTGTGTGTGTTTGTAAACTTGTAGTTGAAAATACTCTGAGGGCCTTCTCACCCACTACACCCCCATTGCTATACTTAGAAATGGCTGCTGCTGTAATTCACATTAAATGTACCTTGTTACACTCTTCACTCTATGGGCTACCTGGAGCTTGCAGTACCAGCATAACCCTGTTCTACAAATGGGTAGATAGGTGTGGGTTACCCTCTGAGTCCTGGCAAATGTGTGTGTGTATGTGTGTGTGTGTGTGTGTGTGTGTGTGTGTGTGTGTGTGTGTGTGTGTGTGTGTGTGTGTGTGTGTGTGTGCAATTGTGTGTGAGTGTGCATATTTGTAGGAGACAACATTCTGAGGCCAAATTCTCCAAATACAATAAACCTTGCCATACATTATAAGGGATGGTGATGTTGCTGACATTAGGAGAACTATGACAAACCGTCACCCTACTATCCCTGTGGCATGTGCAATAAATGCATATCCCTGTAGTAGCACTGATTAGATAGACAAGGGTTTGTATTGTAGTCCTGGTCAATGTGTGATTGTGGGTATGTAAGAGCATTATCATGGGTTTCAGTGAGTACAATATCCAATGTGGGGTGTGGGTGCTGGATATACTGTCTTTTCACCATGGTACCCCCAGTGCATGTCCCAAGGTCCACTGCATGAGGACTGCTGTCACTATCAACCACATAGGTAACTGATTACACATTCCAGACCAATGATGCATGTGCTGTGTGCAAAAACACAGTAACAGTATGGACTCACTGACAAGGTAGTTAGCACTGCTAAACCCAGGTCTGTCAAATGTGTCTATGACTGTATGCGTTTGTCAATGTGCATATGACAGTATGTCATACTATGTACTGTTCATTAACACCCAGTACATCCCCTATTACCACACTGTTCAAGGCCTAGTGATGTTCTTTACTTAACAAGAAACTCGGGACACACCTAATCCTAAAAGATCTGTGGTGTGTGTAATTAAGGCCAAACACATTAGTAGCGATAAGTACCTAGGTAGGGGTTCTTCTCTCAGTGTTGCCAAGGAATTGTGTGTGTGTATGTGATGGGATCTACTTCAGTTTGCAGAAAATACATGTCCCAGGAGATCATTTGCCCAAGAACTAACTGGCAAAAGGTAACATTTCAAAGGAATCATATTGTGGAAATTCATTCCATCAAAACTAGTAGTGGATGTGTAAATGACTTCTTCCCCACTGTACAGCTGTACAGCGATACTGTATATATAGTTGGGTGTGGTTGTTGTGGGCACAGCCATACACATTGCGGTTATTGTTGTGTGTATCCCCCCACTTAGTCTGCTGTTATACTATACAGTTTATGTTAACAGGTTAAGTAGCTGTTATTAACACTATGTGTGGTTCTACACCACCCACACCCTCCAAAGTGGGGGGCTGTGCCACCCACACCAGCACACCTATGTTTATCAACTCCAGGATTGCACTACATTGGGGAAGAGGACATATACCCTGCCAGTACCATCGTCAATGAGATTAAACTGACCAACTGATAATTTACTGATGTGATGTTTTGGCTACTTGGTCTTGGTGGAATTACATAGGCCAAAATGAGTTCACTGCAAAATTAAGTACATCCATGTGTACAGTATTCTCTGTGTATTGCATCCACACCAAAGTCTGTGTGTGTGTGTGTGCGTGTGTGTGTGTGTTATTCACAAACATTTCATGTGTGCCACCCAGTACACTTATCATTGTCCACTGTAAAAGAGCTGCTGACATCAGCCACAATGTACTCACCTGTATACACCCCTCAGACCTATCAGCCATGTGGCACATGCAGTAACTGTTATACAGACCTGTTACTTGTCTTTAGCTGTACCTAGGATATGACACAGTCAATGTGTCACCACAGTGCCATACCCCTTGTAGGAAAGGACAGCAGACCAACATCCTGCTGACACATAGACACCTACAACACAAACTGAATACATTATGGAGACCACAATCAGTCAGTGTTAATAACAGCTATAATGCATCATGGTCGGACATCTACACACCCTGACATGTAAGCATTACACATTCCAGCTGAGAACATGTTAAACAGCATTACATTGCTAAAGCTTAGTACATTCTCCCTGTGCATCAGAACCATATTAGCATGTCCCTGCATTGATGATATGGATAACAGGGATGTGGCACAGGTATCATCATATGCACAGGGTGTTTTCTGGGTTTGCCAGAAGCCTAGGCTGAGCCGTTTGGTTGATATAATGTGTGTGTGTGTGTGTGTGTGTGTGTGTGTGTGTGTGTGTGTGTGTGTGTGTGTGTGTGTGTGTGTGTGTGTGTGTGTGTTAGGGGGTTCTTTATCAATTGGGCTGTGTAGATGTGGTGTGTATAGGTATGGAGGTGCCCTAGTTGTGTTGGTGATGTGTGTGAGTATGTATGCACACAGTTCTGCCATGTGGCTGCCCTATACAGTAGTTTGTTGGACAGCTGCAAACCATACATGGCAGGGGAGTACAGCTCCCCATGTCTGGCCATGGATATGAGAACTGTGCCTGCCAGGGGTTCCACGGGCACTACCAGGTAGAAGCCCAGATAAGGTACTCTCCCCTGATGATGACAATTGTCTGCTGCATCTGCATCCCTGTTGAGAGCAACCAAGACCATGTGGATTCGGCCTGCTGCATTGTGGTGTGTACAGCACCCCCTCTACAGTGCTGGTGCTAGTACTGCCAGTACAGGAGCGACTGTGAGTTGTTGAATGTCCACGTAGACCTCCACCTGTTGGTGTTGCTGACCTACGTCCAAGTGACTGACACCCTACTCCCACTACATGCTCTAACACAGACAACACATGGTCGAGGATTCCCACCATCTCACCCAACCATCTATCCAGGACCTCTGAAAAATAATGGTGGGCACCTGCAAGATCACGGATGTTGTCAAGCACAGCAGAATGAGTAGCACTCTGGAGCCTCAGACTCTGTCTGGTGTAAAGTTCCATACATGCCTGTGCCTTCATGAAGGCCTGAAACATGTGTCTGGTGACACCTGCTGTGGCACTTTTGCCAGGGGCATGATGGCCAGCAGCCCTCCTATGAGCACCCCTGTACATTTGCCTGTGTGGTACCCCACCAGTCATCTGACTATGGCTGCTGTGTACAGACACACTTGCCATAGTCCCCACAGTGACCTGTCCCATGCCACCACCGCCAACTGTCACTCATCTATGGCCACTGGTGATGGGGTATGTATGGTCATTGTGACTGTGTGCGGGGATGGGGTGGATAAAAGTGGGATGTCAACCAATGGCATAGCTTCAGCCCCTGACAACCCTGCCTGTGCCACACCATACCTATCATCATTTTTAAAGTCTGTATGGACAGTAATATCAGTTTGCCTGCAGGAGGGACCCTGACCCTCCACACCACCTGTGAGGGGGAAAACAAAAAAATTAATTTAAGACCTGCACATTACTGCTTACCACTACATACATACACACAACACACACACACACACACACACACACACACACACACACACACACACACACACACACACACACACACTTACAGGTGAGGTGGCACAAAGATATTACACAGACCTCTCATTACCCAACAGTCAACATGCATGACATATGGCACTCAAAAGCATGCACTGCAGCTATACTCAATCCTTGTTACCAACATTATACATCTCTGTGATGCATGAGTTGTGTTAGTAGGTGATGCCCCTTGCCCTGGAACACACTGCACCCATGTACACAATATTGCTATGCATGTACTGTGCACCATACCTCACGGGTGTACACCCATTGCTGAATGTGTATATATGTGGCAGTTATGTTTGCTCTGTTGCTCATGTGTCTGACACATATCTGGGATGATATGAGGACTGATGTCAATAGTTAATGCCTGACCTCTGATTTGCAGATCTCATCATCAGCAGTGCATGTATGGGCAATAAAGTCCGATTACACTGACAACCTTTAAAGCTTAATGTGGATAAGAGGAGTGTACACACCCTTGCTGACATGCCAGCCTCTTCCATGATATGCAGTGGGGCCAAAATACTGCATATGTTAACATTACACACACCTGATATGTGACATATGACCTGTGCAATCAAATGCAGTATCAAACAAATGTGTTAGTCGTGCAGATGCTAAATGAGATGCATACAATATGTGGTTTGCATAAGTGTGCACACCCTTAACACAATGGTTTGTTGAAGCCCCTGTTAAGTGAACTACAGCAGTCGCTATTCCTGGAAGGGGTATACTATCATGGCCCATCTTCATTTGCCATTATTTGGTCACTCTGCCCTACAAATGTCCCCCAACTCTGCTGGATTGCAAGGTCAGCTCATGTGCACAGCCCTTGGAGGTAACACAGTGCCTTCACTATTGCTGTGGAGTCAGGGTTATGTCTGGCATAATTCATGACTTTGACTGTGTTCAGATACAGCCATTCATAGTGAGCTTTGGATGTATGCTTCAGTTCACTGTTGTGTTTCAGGATGACACCCTCACCATCCTCAGCCTTATTGCAGATGCTTGACAGGTATGGGCCACACATGAGTGTTATTATTTTGCAGTGTTCCAAATTCAGAATGCAATGTCTACCGGCCTAGTTCCTGCTAATGAACAGCAAACCTAAAGGTGTACACTGACAAGGTACCAGCAAGGTAAAAATGGGGATGGTGGGCCTGATGTGGAGAGAGGTGTTGCTTGTGTAACAAATGTATCTTTATTAATATTGTCTGTAGGTTTCAGCCTTGGTCTCAGTACACCATTACACATTGCAACACATACCTTTGGAAGACTTGATGTTATGCATATGCTACCCGGAGAGACCCTTGGATGTTTCCTGTGGAACAACACTTCCATCTGATTACCCTAACCCATAGGCCACACTTATGCAGATTCCAGGCAATTGTTGACACAGGTACTGCACAGACAGTATTTGCTAGACATTCCTGCAAGTCCCTCAGTGTTGATGCATGTTTCTGGCAGCCTCCATGACCAGTTTGCAATAAGTGTTGTCATCTGTCTTGAATGGGCATCTGTTTATTTTCTACATTAATGTTGTCCCATACATCATACACACATACATGACTGTCTGCACTGTTTGCCATGGTATATGCAGTGGTGAGGTAAGGCTACTTCTCCCACTCCTGAGTGCTTTCTTTTGAATATGGAATCAATTCCATGGTTTGTAAGATGTGTGTAAGCCAAGGCTGCCTCTGTTGCAGGTGAGTGGGCAAATGTCATGGACATACTTCTTGGATGGCAGACCATTATTTGGTGTGACATTGAGACCCTGTACTTGATGGAAGGTGTGTACTCAAGAAGAGTGAATGCTGTCAGTACCTCAAAAGCTGCCTCCACAATATGTTATTTGGAGTGTGCGCACACATATGCTTCCAATGTTTATTAAGGTATGTATTCCCCATATTTGTTGTCCTATGATAGGATTCCATATTACACATTCATTGCTCATGTTAGAAATCACATTACAGGCTGCAAAAGGTGTGGAATGTGGTATTGTGATTTGCCATTGTTTAGATCAGGAACAGCTGCCATTGAAATAGTGGTGTATACACTGTTGTAGCCACTGTATAAGGCTAATGTTTCAAACATGTCCCTACTGTAGGCCATTTGTCCCACCATTATGTTCATTTCTATCCACACATCTTGCACTGACAGGTTGTTACGTATACTACATGACTCTTACATACCCTTCAGATATGCCACCATGGTGACCAGTGTAATGCAATGCAGTTAACAGCAACAATAAGTGAACATGTACAGCATGCACTATGGGTAGGTGTGTTAAATTTGTGCATGGCAAATACCATGCTCATAACATGGTCAGTGTATTGGCAAACCTGAACAAAACAACTCCATACTCACCAGCTACAGACTGCAGCCCCAGTTGTATACAAGAGGGACCTACATAGTTATGTGAGAGACGTAATGTCAGTAGCCACACCTGTGGTATTGGCACAGGATGGGAGCAGCATTTCAGTACATTAACAGTACAAACCTACAATACTAGAGATTATGAACATCTGTTCATTACTACACTGCAGCAACAGACTATCTTATATGACATATGCATGTAGATACTTTACAGATGAAGATGGATAAGCAATGGTGGTCTACTAATGTGCCCTGGGGCCTTACCTACATGCTCCTCGTCCATTGTGTTGGTGGCACCCACCTCCACAATGCTATCTTCAGGTTGCTGGCTTGGCTGGCGGGCGGGTGCTCCAAGGCTGATGAGGAGCTCCTCAGCCTGTGTCAGTGAGGGCTAGATGGCATGACCCCCACTTGTGGCTAGCTGGTCCCTCTTAACTGCAGCAGCACACTGACGGGCAAATCGAATCAGAACAGTGCACCGATGCCGCACCTGCTCATAACTGCACTTATGCAGACCAACATCATTTACCCTGTGGACGAGTTCGTTCCCCAGGGTGGTCCTCTCCTGAAGAACATGGGCCCTGCACCCCAATAGGCAGCCATGCTGTAGTATGATGAAGTGTATAAAGACATCATTTTCCTTGGGTTCATATGCAGGGAGCAGTTCCCAGGACATTGTACCTGGAAGATATAAACAGGAAAAAAGGTCAGAGGAGCTCATACTGCAAGGATATATAAGTTGTTAATTGACATATCTCTCTCCCCCCACCATATCTGCAACAATAATCTAAACATACAAATCAATGGGTATGTTTACACCAAACCTACTTTTGGGCCATATGTCCTATTGTTCAACAATTATTGAAATGTGTTTCTATTAATGCTCCATGTTGAAACACTATCATTGGTAGCCTGTTGATATCAATGTAACCTGCATGCTATTGTAATGGCCACTGTGGTTCCATATATGCATGTGCTCTGTTTGCTAGGCAACTGTTCCATATCAGGTGTTTTTGGGTTAATGGGAATATCTATGCATGTTGTTATAACTAATCCTGGATTGTGTTGACTATTAGTAACCCAAATATGTTCTAAAACTGCAACACCATAGCATGTTTAGGAAGGCCATTCCCAGCTGATCTACCTCTCTCATCTCATCTGACCATGACACCGGACCCCACCACATCTGGAACCCACCCCAGGACCTCCTTGTCTGCTGGTCCTGCACCACCTTTGGGTGGAACTGCCACAGGGGATGGTGCTCATCATCCCCAGGAGCGGGCATGGACAGGATCCTGTCACTGAAGTCAGGTCCTGGGTTTGGTGCATAGGGAGCTACGCAGAGAATTGGAAGATCTGCTATGCCAGCTTGAGGGACACATGGTGAAATTAGAGGGTCAGCCTGCCCCTCCTGCTCAGCTCCCAGCACAGCCACCTTTGGGGCTGTGAAGGTGCAGTTGTTACTGCCCATGGGTGGGCACCTCAGTCCCACTGTTTCCAACTGGGGGCTCATGGGCTTCTGATTTCCAAACACCCCTGCCCGTCCAAGGTGTTTACCCTCCACGTGTCATATACCTCCTCTGTGTGCTGTCTTGTCTGTATTCTGACGCAACATACCTTCCCAAATATACTTATTATCCTTCCCCAACATCCCACTCTCACCTTAAAAAAAAAAAAGAAAAAGGGAAACCTATGGGCAGTCATCACTGCACCTTCATGGCCCCAAAGGTGGCTGTGCTGGGAGCTGAGCAGGAGGGGCAGGCTGACCCTCTAAATGTGCCACTCAGCCCTCAAGCTGGCATAGCGGATCTCCAAACTCCTTTGGAGCTTGCTATGCACCAATCCCTGGCCCTGACTTCGGGTGACAGGATCCTCTCCACTCTTACTCCCGGGGGGGGGGGGACGAGACCCATCCTCTGATGCAGTCCCACCCAAAGCTGGTGCAGGACCAGTGGACAAAGAGGACCTGGGATGGGTCCCAGATGTGCTGGGTCTCGGTGCCATGGCCAGATGACTTGGGAGAGGTGGGTCTGGCCTTCCCAAACGTTTTATGGTGTTGCAGTTTTAGAACATACGTCGGTTAGTAATATTCAACACAATCTAGGATTAGTTATAACAGCATGCATAGATATTCCCATTAACCCAAAACACCAGATTTGGAACAGTTGCATAGCAAACAGAACACAAGCATATATGGAACCACAGTGGCCCATACAATGCCATGCTGGTTACATTAATAGCAACAGGCCACCAATAGTGTTTTAACATGGAACATTAATAGAAACACATTTCAATATTTGTTGAACAATAGGACATATGTCGCAACAGTAAGTTTGGTGTAAACATACCCATTGATTTGTGTGTTTAGTTTATTGTTGCAGATATGGTGGGGGGGAACAGATGTCAGTTAACAACTTATATATCCTTGCAGTGCTTACAATTTTAATGATCATTGCTCTAATCATTACTCTACAGGTATTATTACAATATCCTATGGCCTTGGTTTGGGCAGTGGCATGTTTGTACACAGTGTATACTTCAACTGTCTTATAACTAAGTTCTACATCTCTTACCTGGTAGACCTGTGGAGAGAATGTTTGTTAACACTACCTGACTGTTTCTACACATATTCCCAGATTCTGAGTTAATATTATGCACATGCCCTTCTGTCTCTTAATGTGCACACTCTGGACAAAGCTTGACAACATGGGGGTACAAATAGGGACATATTTTGAATATTGCTCTCATAAATTTGAAGAGTTGCTATAGTAACAGGATTTGTTTTAATATACATTTTCTGAAGGTTTTGGAGTCTGAAAATCAGATGTATGTCATTATTTAGTGACTACAATTCTGAGATTATCCCACTGATTTGCCTGGGGGGGCAGAGGACCAGGCAGAAAATATGAGCTAATTATCTGGACATTCTGCAAACATCTGTATAATTGAGAGTTATGATTGTGCATACAGCTTACTACCACTCCCAGGATTTGAACCATGGCTGTGTCTGCTAAAAATGCAACAATTTAAGTTTCATCAGTGTGCTATTTGGATATTGCTGTCTATTCCTTTGGTATTTTCTGTTTAAGTCTCTCTTGGTTGTACAATCTGACCTTGTAATTACAGACATTCCTAGACATTTTTTTTATGTAGCACAGTGTGGGTAACAGTGGTTAACACATCATTACTATTCAGAGAATGCAACACTAAATGCCATACATTACCAGAGTAAGCACAACCAGTCCAGGATTTAGAACTTTATTGCCAGGCAGTTACGGTTTTATTTAAATATGACCTATATGGAACTATTACTGTCATATTGTCTGGTTTATTCAGTACATCCCATACACAGTTTTTATACTGCCAGGTGACTTTCTACTACTTTATATTTATTTGGTATGACTACTACAAGCAGGATTGCTACGTACTAGCTTCACAACGCAGCCTTTGCAACCTACTAGCATGGGCTTCCCGATTCATAGCCCACTCAGCTGTAGCTGTAAGGGAAATAGAGAAATATTTAGGCATACTTATCTATCACATACATAGGCTGGACATTCATAAACAGTTATTGGTATGACTACTTATACACTGCTGGGACATCACCCCTCTGCCTTGCTTCTTGGACACACTTGTCCAAGAGCTCCCTCTTCCTCTGCTTCAGGTCAGCATAGTGGTGCCGGACCTGCTCACCAGTCAAAGGGATACCAGTGGCACTGGTGAGATCATGGGCGAGATGGTCCTGGGCTACTGCTTTATATTGGGAGTCCTGGTACTGGCCCTGCAGCAGTGTCTCATCATGGTTTTGTACCAGGAGTTCTACCATGACCTCAGACTCCTGTATGCCCCAGTGCTGCACCCAAAAGAGCATGCCCTCGCCAACTCCTGCCATACTGCCTACAGTGGGAAGCTGCAACCAGTTATGAGCTGTATTCCCACCTGTGGGGTTTAAATACAGCTGACTTCCTACCCTTTGCTGTGATTGGACGGTTTTGAATATGCTGAGCTAAGCTACGGGCAAACCTGCTTAGCTAAGGTTGGCAGTGCTTAAAGGGGCAGGTTCAGCATTGCTTACCAATGGACAAATCCACTTAGCTGGGCTATTCATTGCTTATTATTCATATGTACACAATACTTACACCCAGTCAGCAAAGCTGTGCAATGCTTAGCATTGCTTATTTTTTATTTTATAAACTATCTGCTGTATGGGATTGATTCATCATTCATTACATATTATAAATTTGTTTACTGTCCCTGACACCACCCCAATGTGCTTTCATTACATTTATTCATGTGCAACTATACTGTATGGGGCACTTGTGTTATATGGGGGTTTCACATCTTTATTAAACTGACACCCACATCTGGACCTACTACAGTACTCTGGTTGACAAATATATGTTATTTAGTAGCTAATTATTAAAAAAAAAAATTATGTACTGGCTTCATATGTAAAATGCAAATTGGTTACAGTGGGGATCAAACTGGGAATGGCTGTTTGCAAAGCATGCACTCTAACCACTACACTATTGCAGTACTACTTATGTTGTATGTCTCTTGTTATTTAACTTCTTGTGCTGTTTAAGCTGGACTAAGCATAGCTAAGCAATAGGCCATGCAGCTATGCTTAAACTTTATTGTATATTTAAAAAAAAATATTTGCTGTTTTTTTATTTGTACCCTTTAGAATATCCATGCTAATGCTGAACCTGTTATTCTATCAACTTTCTGCTTTGTGAAACGATTGCCCCTTTTGGCTTTGTCCACATTCCTTACTCTGATGGGTTGGGAGGTGTGCACTCTATGCTTAAGCTAAATGTGTTATTCTAACAACTTTTGTCTTGGTATGTCCCTTATGGCTTTGACCAGATTTGTTATCATGATTTGTTGGGGGTGTTACGAGCATTCTCGCTCATTTTAAATTGCTGAAAGGCAATTCTGGAGTGCAGGGGCCATGTATGTTGTGAGAGCTCTGCTCTCAGATGCACTCCCTGTGCTCATATACGGAACCATGTCTGTTTTACAGCACGGCAGCAAGCCTTCATACATCTGCATGGTGCACTGCTGTGCTGAACAGGAATGGTCTCTGCCATGCAGGAATAACTTATTCCTGCATGGCTGCTTGCTGAATCCGGGGGGGCTCCACTCAAAAGCCTGTAAGACACTGAATAAATGGATAGAGCTTTCAGCATCTCTTAATAACTCAGGGACTTTAGGCCTTTGATGTTTTTGTGTTTTTTTCTTTTTGTTATGCTTAGTGAGATATTTCCTAAAGTGGCCATTATACTCAGTAATTAGTCCATACAACTAGCAACAATGAGAAAATCAAGACTACTGGTTCAGACCCAAAAGTATTTTATTCTGTAGAGCCTCAGTACAAAAACATTCCAGGAGTTCCAGGAGTTACCTGCAAGGTTTTGTACCAAGGCGCTAGAGAATACTTTTGGGTCTGAAACAGTGGTCTTGATATACTCAATAATTAGCCTGATCAATGCTGAGTATAAAAGAGTGATTACCTTTTTATATCATGAAGATATTACTTTTGCAATTAAGTGTGCTAAATAAAAGGATTTCCTGACACTGTTGCAACATGATAGTCAAAACAGAGGAAATTATTAACCCAAACACCTAAGTCCCTCACTACATATTCGTTTTGTAGTGGTGTATTATCTATATTTTATGAAAATTGAAAGGGTTGTCTACCCAAAGGGATGACATTGCACTTATTTGCACTTACTTAGTTCTCTAAAGATTGTTGGAAAGTTGTGACTTCAGATGTTCGGCCACATAGACCATCCAGAGTCAATTTTGTATCTTAGGATGCAGAGTAGTCATTTTGCCTTGAATAGTTGTCATCTCACTGTGTGCTATACAATGATGTAAACTATTTTTTCTGTTGAGTCCGTATTTGTTTGTGTAAAATATTATTTTAACTGCTATTTTTTATTGATGCAAAGATATAACAAGTGCATAAATTTATTTATTTTAGAACAAAATACAGTTAAGTTCACCAAAAAAGAACCCGCAAATCTTTAGTTTCAATTTCTGAGACAGCGGTGATACATCTGAAGAGACCATTGCTAGAGGTTTAGTAATATTGACAATTTAAACCAAGAAGAAACTTCACAGTTGGAGGGTATGAAATGTACTCTTTGAATAATGTTATGCACCTAGTTCAGTATTAAAAATCAAACTAATATAAGCAAAATAATAAAATAGGAACATAGAAGGTAGTCCACAATTGAGTTAAAATGGAATATCCTTTATTGAAACATACAAACATGTGATCCTAGTTGAGTATAATGAAAAACATCAAAAACATTCATTATTTATATATAATCAGGTTATTTGGAGCAAGGGAGTAGTTACAGAGGGTTGTTCTGTTAAGAGCAAAAAAAGCATTAAACTCATTCCATTAATCAAGTTCCCCTTTCCCCTTAACACCCTAATGTAAACTGAGATGGTACTACCTTAGAACTGAAACTAAAAAGCTATAGACAAATTGAAATACATAATATAAGAACAGCTTATTATAGCCAACTAATCCAAACTAGAACTCACAAAACTGCCCCACTGTTTAAAAGACTATTAAAAGTCTGATATGGGACTGATTGATGCTGACATTACATGCTAATATTGTTGAAAACAAATATCAAACATTGTAGACATTTCACAATGAAAATAACTGATACTGGTGCTGTTTTGTGATACTCTTAGTTAGATGCCATACTTGAACAGATCCCCAGGGCCTTAATGCTTTATTTTTAACATTTTTTTCATTGTATTTCCACCTTAGCAATTAGAGCTATGTTTTTCAGCCTACTTAGGTGTTCACTTGTAGATTGCCTCACAGAAAGAGGTTCTCCGGTTTGATTCTCGGCTGGGGTGCCTTCTGTGCGGAGTCTGCATGTCCTCCCTGTGGTTGCGTGGGTTTCCACCGGGTGCTCCAGTTTCCTCCCACATCACAAAGACATGCTGTAGGTGGATTGGACACTCCAAATTGGCCCTAGGTGTGAGTGTGTGCATACATGTGCCTTCTGTGGAAGGTTGGGCACCGGGCTGGCACCTCAGCACCGTAAAACTCCACTGCCAATCATGAGCAGACAGGTGATCCGCTGTGGTGACCCCTAACTGGGAAAAAGCCGGAAGAAGAAGCTAACAGGAACCACAGCTTAGCTCAATATATACTTTATTTATTGCATGTCATGCCATATGGTTCCAATGCCCATATCAATTGTCATCTTGTTATGAGGCCGTCAATATACCATTGCACCTAACTGTTATGATACAATAAAAAAGTTCTGTAATAGCATTCAGACAAGCTAAATGGGTTGACTTATGATGGACTTAGTATTGTATTAACTTAAAGTAAACCAGCTTTATATTCTTACTATGTGCTGATCTGCTGAATTCAAAGTTGCATTATCTTACTGTGGCATTTTTTACTCCCTTCACAGTATCTAAACTAAAGGAATGAGGACGCACTCAGCCCAACTCAAGAATCTTCATGATTAATGAACCTCCGTCCTAGACTGGCATTTTAATGAGGTCTTTCTTCTGAATGAACTCCCACAAAGTCCACTCTGGATGAGGCTGATGACAAAACTTGACCTAATCTGAATTTGAAGGTCTTTACTTGCTTGTCTTATAATAACAATTAATTAATAATAATCTATCACTTTTAAGACCTGTCTTCTTATAAATTGTCAGAAACTATTTAACAAGGCAATTTCTCACTTTGACAGCACTGTTCAGAAAATGGTTAATTAGGTATTCCTATTAGTATGCACAGACAACAAAGGTAATTTTTTTAGATTGATTCTTTCTGTGTGCTGTAAACAGCTGCTTATACCAATGCCAGCTCCAAGTGAGCATGCTCTGTAGAAGATATTTTCATGACAAGATCAGCTCTTGAATTAAAACAGTATTTTTTAGATACTTGTCAGATGAGAAAATGCTTGTCGTACATTGCTGAAATTGGTGGGGATCATTTGCTTAAATACTTGTTAGAAAAAGAAACAGATAGAGCCATACCTTAAACTGACTTTACCATATTTATGATAACATTGCCAATAATCATTATTCTTATTAAAAACTTACAACACTCAGGGCTGGGGTCATACTCTTGGGCAGAGTAGTGTAAGGTAGCTTCTGAGAAATCTGAGCTACCTCCAATTTACCCTAATCTCAGAAAAGTACCTGGCTAGTGGATATGTATGAGCCTATTGGAAGAGTCATGTTAAACCAGTGAGAAGGTGATGTATACACCATGCACGCCCCAGGGAGAGTACCTGTTTGGCATAATTACTGAAAGGAACACTGCCGCAAATCTTTCATGTACACCTCTGTAGTGTAATGACATACATGGCATGCAGTTGCATTACATATGCACGGCTCCTTAGCCTAATTTCAGTGACTGCAATGCCTATAGACATCCTTACAAGTAGTTGTGCTGTTTGATGGGAAAATATAATGGCAGTTAAAGCAGGACAGAAGACTGCATGTATTATCTGAGCAGTAGTAGGAAAGCTGGACAGTAGCTACAAAAGGATATGAGACTGAGGGACGGGGTATAGCATTAACAGCATTAATATTAACTCAATAACATAAGTGCAGTGTGTAGATCAGAGGCAAAGGTAAGCAATGAGGTTAGATGGTTTAATGGCAACAAGGACAAAGGGTGATTTAGTTAGTCTGAACAGAAATTATTTACAGAGACAATGTGTGGATCTTGCTTACACACACACACACACACACACACACACACACACACACACACACACACACACACACACACGTATACACAAACTATATCTCTAAAAAACAAAAATAAAAAAAGAACAAAGAAGACACATTTAATCATCAAACATCCCTATGAAGGAGTGTTTGACATTTACAGGCAAGACACATGGTCTCAGTAAACATCAATCAGTGTAGGAATATTCACAATGCATAGATTAAATTCATGACAAACTATTTATGGTTTTACAAGTAATGATACACAAAATACTAGCTGCTACAGTTTTAGGTCACACCTGACATTTCTGGTATATTGTGCAACGTTGTACCCGTCCTGCTGTTTGTTACAGCGGATATTCTATTTATTTTAGAAATGGGACTAGAAATTGAAACTATCTATGAAAGCTTGTGGATCTTCTTCATTTGCATATTCTACATATGAATGCACACAAACTTTTTTTTTATAGTGCAGTGAACATAACCTTTATAGAAATTGCTCAGAGTAACACCTTGCCCTGAGGATAAAATGTTTTGTTTGTTTTGGAATCTAGTCATTAGTTGACTCATGCTAGTTTCTGCACTTAAGATTAAGAAACAATCTGCATAAATGTAAGGACATTTCTATAATTCTCACCATGATGCTGGTGATTGAAATACAAGGCTTACATAGGGAATTTTTGCACAATATTTAGCACATTTAAATGAAAAGTTAACATGCACAAGCAAAAGTGTTCTAATTCTGAAAGACCGTTGGTGTAAACTGTCTAGCTGAAAACAGCAAGTATAAATTAATGCTTGCATATAAGAAATGTTAATAATTATAGCAAGGTGGATCTGTTAAATCAATTTCATTTAATGTAGACAAGGCAGGCACCCATGCCAATTGGTGGCACACTTTGGCAATTTTTGCAATAGCTTGCACAGTTTATATAATTAAACTATTTATCATAGCTGAGTTGATATGGAGCTACATACATACAAACATACAAATATTTCAAGCACAGGCATTAATTCCCTTCTAGCTTGCCAATATACCAAATCATTTGCTCCCATAATAAGTGTCCAGGCTGTCCTTAAAATATCTATATTACTATTTGCTTTAATGTAACTTGGTAGTCTGTTCTATGCATCAGCTACTCTGTCAGAGAACCGATTAGTACACTTCTCATTCCTATAGAATCTTCTGCATAGGTTGTCTGATGACTCTCTAGTACTTTTTGATGACCCCAAACATTCCCAGAGGTAGTTGTCTCTAAATGCCCTATATATCTGAATAGGATCTCCTTTTAGATATCTATAAGAGACACTGTTCAAGTTCAGATATTTCAGTCTGCATAATAACTTACATTTTCACATCCATGGATGCCCTTGTTATAGTTCCGCTCTACCCTTTCTAGTTTACTCACACTTGTTTTCTTATAGGGTTTCCATATTGTTATTCCATACTCAAGTTTGGGTCTAATGTAACTAACAAACAATGACTTCATCAGTTTTTATTTCCTAGACTTTAGAAATCTTTTTATACAACCTATAGTTCTATAACTGTCATTAGCCAATTGGTTGATATGATTACAAAAACTCATAGCTGGATCTACCCATATACCCAGTAACTTAAATGAGTCTACAGTTTCAATCACTGTGTGCTGTATTAAATATTCACTTTTCAGTTTATGTCTCCCAGATCTCATATGCTTCGTTTTTGATGTATTTATCAGCATATTATTCTCCTTTGCCAAAATGGTCAATTTAGTCAAGTAATTTTGCAGACATGTCTTATCTGTAACACTTGTAATCAGTTTACCTAATTTCAGGTCATCTGCATATAGATTGTAGAACACCTCAGATGAAACAGTTAGGTCTGAAAGATACAATCTAAACAAGTAAGGTCCTAGGACAGAGCCCTGTGGGACACCCTGACTAACCAAGAATTTCACTTATCCAGTTGCTGTATGATACTTGCCATGTCCTATTTGTAAGTCATGTAGCTATCCATCTTATGAAACGTACATCAATACCCAGTTGTTCTAATTTATTGATCAGTGTTTTGTATATGACCCTGTCAAATGCTGAAGTTAATTCTATATAAATTACATCACAGCACAATTTTTCATTCATAGTTATTATATTCTTAGAAACATCATGTTACAAGTAGCAATAGATCTATTTTCAACATATGCATGCTAATATATAGGAACGTAGGATCATAGGTTACCAGGCTATTGGCCCTGAGGCCCTTATAAGTCTAGCCAAAAGTTAAGCCCATGTTTAGACAAATCAGCACTCAATGCCTCTGTCCAGCAGGGACACAGGTGGAATCCCAGGGGTATATTTCCTGTTTCCCATCCAGTTATCCAGGTTGGACATAAAAAGGGGTAAAGAGGTACTCTGCTTGATGTGGAGAGGAAGTCTATTCCATAGATGGGGTAGTCTCTGGGACACAAGTCTGTTCTGCCAGCAAGTCTTTTTAATGTCACAGACCAGTTTGATACTGTGGTCTCTTCAGCTGCTGCATGTGCTTTGCGAGGTACATGCCAAAAGGGGTATTGTACTCAATAACGGGCCTTATAAGGGAAGAATACAGGGATGCTATGACCTTCTTGCCCCTGGATAAGATACTCTTACTTATGAGGTGGGCCATGTAGAAGGCTTTCTGTACAACGAAAGCAACATGGTGGTCAAAAGTAAGGTTGCTATCAACCTGGGTTCCCAAATCCTTCACAACTGACTGCATGCTTAGGACATTGTTATTAATGTGATAATTTGTGGGACACCACTCTCCCTAAAGGGGATGATGATTCCTTTTTTGGTATTCAGCTTGAGGCAATTTTTCTGGCACCAGTCATTTGTCTGAGTGAGACCGTCTTGGAGGGTGTCCACATCACTAGGGGAATTGATGACTGCACCCAGCTTGCAGTCATCTGAAAACTTGGTCAGCCAAAGCCCACTAGTTTTGGACTGCACTTCAGAAAAGTATATCCCAAATAACAGAGGCCCCAAGACCAAACCCTGGGGTATGCCACTTGTTACGGGTCTACTGTTTGAGGTGGCTTCCCCTATTTTGACTAGTTGGGTTCTATCAGTAAACCAGTTTGCTACACATCTGGTAACATATGGATTGATGCCTAGTTGAGGGAGTTTATCTATTATGCCCGAGTGGGGAATAGTGTCAAAGGCTTTGGTCAGGTCAAGGTAAGGCGGTGTGCACCATCTTCCCCTTGTCCATGGCTTTGGTAACTGTCTCAAAGAAGTTGACCAAATTTAACAGACATGACGTCCCCTTGACAAAGCCAAACTGTGTGGGATCAAGTGTTTGGAGCTTGACAATGTCCTTGTTAATGAGGTCCATGATTATTATTATATGATGGGTCTATAACTTCCCGGATCAATGGACACTCCACCTTTGTGTAAAGGGATGACAGTGGCTGACCTCCACGCAGCTGGGATGAAGCCCAGTACTCAGGCTTTGGTTGAATAGGGTGCCTAATGGTGCTGCAAGTTCCTGCCTGAGTTCACATAGGATACAGTCTGGGATGTTATCGGATCCCATAGAGGCTGTATTTTTTTGCCTTTGAGAGATCAGTGATGACCTGTTCCCTAGATATAAGGGGAAGGGGGCAGGTGCTGGGGATGTCCTGATTTACTGATGGGGGGACAGAGTGGTAAAGTTTTTGCTGACACTGTCAGCCAGCAAGTTTGCTATATCTACGGCATTTGTATATGTGGTGTCCTTGACCACCAGTTTTGAACAGATCTGGGTGATTCCTTTGAGGTTACGGACATATGTGAAGAAGGCCTTATGATTGTCTCTAGTAGAGGTGGCCAATTTGGACTTGAAGTTTGCTTTTCAGGATTTCACTAGTGCTCTTATTTGCTTGTTCAGGCTAAAAAGACATTACTTCCAAATGGGCACCTGCTCCTTCTTGGTCTTTGACAGTATTTTTTTTCCTTTTGTTATAGAGTTTATTTATTGCAGATGTCCACCAGATAGGTTTACTCTTCTTTGAAGAGGATGATTTAGTCCTGTTGGGTATTCCTGATTCCATGCATCTATATAAATACTTGTATAGTGCTTTGGTGCAGTTTTGGATATTGGTGCCAATTTCTACAGAGGGGGAGGGGACTGTGAAGCTGTTTATACCATCCCTCGGGAGGCTTTAATCAACTTTGGAGAAGTTTTTATGTCTGATCCTAGCTAGAGGGAGGGGTTGGGGTAGATGGTGACTTCAAAAGTGACCGCATTATGGTCAGATCTTACCAGGGAGGATGATACTATAGGGATGCTGCAGTGGTTACACATGTTAGTTAATACCAAGTCTAAGATATTATCACCTCTTGTGGGAGTATCGATTAGCTGTTCCAGGGCATTTGCATTGACAAAATCAAGGAATCTCTGGAATTTGTGTTCTGGCATGACTAGTTCTTCCAATCTATGTTTGGGAAGTTAAAGTCACCCAGGATCAGGATAAAGGGTTGAATCTTGATAGATTTGAACAAGTCTAAATAGGTGGATTTGGCATCTTGAGTCAGATTTGGGGGCCGGTAGCTAGCTATGATTTGAATAGGGATCTTGTCAATGATTAACTGCACCTGGAGTGTCTCCTGTGCGTCATACTGTTTGATCAGCCTGGAGGTGTGTATGTCTTTAATGTATATTGAAACTCCACCTCCTTGGGCTTTACTGCCCACAGTCTGGGATGTGAATGTATGATAGGATGAGTAACCAGGTAAGACTGGGGTGCTCTCTGCAGCTTTGAACCAAGTTTCTGTGACTACAGAGATGTCAGCATTTTCCTGGGTTAGGAATGCTTGCAATGAATGCAGTTTCATGTTTAGACTCCTAGCATTTAGCAACATAACCTTTAATTTGTGTTTTGTTGAAAATTTTTATGTTGGTAGTTTTAACCGCATCACTTTTCTTAAAAAAGGAACTATAGGGGAGGCAAGAGCCTTTGCCAGAAGCCTGAAGCCCAGGTGAGACAGATGCAGGCCATCTCTGGCAAAGCATCTTGGTCTGTCGAACATACCTTCCCAAGCTGTCAGGTACTGGATCCCCCTGGAATGACACTAGAAACTAAGCCAATTGTTAAAGTAAATAATTTTCTGTTTGTATTGAGGCATCATTCTGGGTGACTTCAGAATGCTGCTTAAAGCTAGGGAAATACATGCCTGGGGCACATAATCAGTGAGTTTAATTGTCTCTCCTCATATAGCCCAGAGAGGTATGTCTCAATTCATTCATACCAACATGGACTATGATAGAGTCATAACAGTACCTGTTGTTGAGAAACTTGAGTGCATATGTGATAAGATGGATTCTGGCACCTGACAGACAGCAAACTGTGACTTTCTCCTTATCCAGCCTGGTGAGAGACACATCTGTGTGCCTTCCAATGGAGTCTCCTGTGACTAATATATTGGGTTTATGGTGAAGCCTTAGTGGCTGTGAGGCACAGGTTTGTGGACTATGAGTGGTATGTGGTGTGGGGGCTGTGGAGATCGTATGTGTTTTTGCCTCGGAGGTCTCCTTTGTTTGGATATATTTATTTGCAGGACCTCTGCATATGTAGGTGTGTGTTGTGTAGGTGTGGGTGGTGTCTGAGGTGTAGTGATTGTGCTGACAACCTTTTTGGTGCCAGATAAACTGGCTTGAGGGGGAGAGAGCTTGGACTCTAGGTTCCTAATGTAATCGCATCTCTCACAAATTGTGTTTCTATGTGGTAGTAGTAGATGGTTGCCCGTGTACATGAGGCAGTTGCAACACTGTCTCAAGATGCCCATATCAACCAGATTGGCAGGAGAAACTGCAGAAATTGTCCATCCATATTTGTCAGAATATGAGGGAGAAAGGCCAGGGAGAGCTAAGGAGTGGGCCTAAAGCCCAAGTGCTTAAACCAAAGCTAAGAGCTTAGAATAACACTTAAGAATAACACTTAATGATTTAGACAGGCTATAAACAAGCAGTAATAAATGCAACAGAAAAGACGCAGTAGAATACTTTAGAAAACAGGCAGCAATGTGTATATGAATATGGTTTTGAATATGGTTTCAAGTCCCAGCCTATCCAATTCTGACAATGACTTATCCAATATTACTTTCTCCGTTATTTTTCCACAACATGAAAGTAAACTTAAGGGTATATATGACTCTGGGTTTGTCCTACTCCCCTTTCCCGTAAAGAAAGTTTTAATAAGCGCATGTCTCCAATCTTGAGGAATCTCCCCATATTTATATGACCTAGTGAATAATAAATATAATAGTAAGGTAAGTTCTTGCTGAAGTGTTTTCAGGTCATTGTTACTAATTCTGTCTCCTCCCTGTGTTTTGTTTTAATCCAGTTTGCACATTTCAGTTTTGAAAGTTATAGTTTGACCTCTCTTCCATTTCTTATATATTTTTTTGTCTCTCACCTTAATCAGGTATCTTGTTCTTATAGAAATATATCCCCCTGGCATTGTATGTCCTGATCCTGATGTTAAACATTTATTTTTGCACTTAAACAATTCCTCTCTCAAAACTGTCCACATTCCATCTACATTTTTTCCACTGAACACCTCACTCCAGTTAGTTTTAAATAGTGACTGTTTTGCTCCCATATAATTTGTAATTAACCTTCTGTGCATTGGTTTAGATTTCAGTTTGGCAGAATTATCTAGCAACAAATTAACCTTTATAACCCCATGATCACTGCACATCGACGGTGGTAAAACTTGACTTGGAATAACTGTAATATCTTTAGTGACACAAACAGTGACTAGTATGTTCCATCCCCTGGTAGGTTTTCTTACAGTTTGAAGCAATTGTTGTTCCTGAATATATGTTGTGAATAATTTCCTTACTAATGTTGTTGAATCAATATTATTCAAGTCTGTTTCTGGTAAATTTAAGTCTCCAGCTAATATTATTCTTCCATCCTGTGTTTCATGCAAGAAATGTATGAATTCTTCTTGGTCATCTACACTTGACTTTGGTGGTCTATACACTCCAACAGTTTATTCCAGGGTTGCCATTATTGTCACAGTTACACAGTTTATAGTATTGGTATTATCACTGAACATTACATAATCACAGGTCTCATAACTATCTTTAATCACTATCAAAACACCTCCACCTGAGTTTTTGTTAGTATGTCTGTTACAGTAAAAACATTTATACCTTGACAGAACTAGTTTCCAGTCATTGTTCTTTAACCATGTTTCACAAACAATAACAACATCAATATTGTGGGAACGTAGGGAATTTTCCAATAAAAAAACTTCATTATCAATGCTCCTACCATTAACAACATCAGAGACACATCAAATGTTGCTGTCTGTGAACTGTTAAATTTTTGACCTGGCAAAAACCCTGCCTAATGTTTGTCAAATATTGTAAAATATCTGCTGCAAAAATTCTCTTCCCTGATTTTGACAAATGCACGCCATCCTGTCTGAACTCATGTGTGCCCAAACTAGGCTTGGATGCTCTACACATTTCCATTTTTAAAACAGGACATTTTTCCATGTAGGTATTTACCCCCCCAAAAAATATTTTCATTCATGTTGACCTGACTATCTTTGTATAGGTGATTTGTGAAAAATACATCCTAACACCAGTACAAGCTATACTGTCTAAGAGGGCTGTCAGTCCCCTCCTAACAGTTAGAGTCCTTGTAGATTAGATTATTTGTACTGACATGAATAAAAACAGATCCAAACTTCCTTACATTAAGGCATTCCAAGGGTTGCCTTGCATCTTCTATTTTTCTCCTGATGTTCATTATCTTCTCTGCAAATATAAGTATCAGTTCCTCTAATAAGTGAATCTTCGATTACAAGAATATCTTTGCTGACCAGCTGTGAAGAATCTTCAACATCTAATGTAGTAATAACTGCTCTATCAATTGTTACAAAGGATAGATCTTCATCACCATTAGTTTTATTAATCCTGTTTTCATTGTGTATTAAATTCTCATCCAGCTGGTATTGTAAATACAAGGCTTGAGCCATGTGGTCAACATCTATCTTTCTCTTCTTTTTTCTTACAGTAATGTTCTTCAGTTCCTCTATGTTCAGTTTTGGTTTCTTCTTTTTCACTTGCCCTTTGCCTTATTTTCTACCCTTGCTTTTGGAAAAATTATGACTTTTCTGTAGACTGAAGTTTTTTTGATAGAAAAATATTATCATTCACTGTAATCTTTGTGTTATATAACAAAGCAATGTCCTTTTTAGTATGTATTCTCTTTACAGCCATTTATCAGTTTCTTTTTTTTCCTTGTTATTTGTTGTGAACTTCTTCCTTTCTTTCTTTTTTGTTTCCTTCTAAACAATCTAGATCCTGAGATTGCTGAATACTTGCATCCAGTATTCCACATTATCTTGTTTCATAAGGGTTGAATAATCTTTACAGACAACCGTCACATCCTTTCCTAAATGTGTTCTATTTGTTCTTTGCCTAACATTATTTATCTCACCAGTCCAGTCATTATATGTAACAATGGTTTTCCAAGCCGTGCCTGTTGCATAGGTGCGATCATCATCATTACATCTAGATTTTACTTCTCACAATGGTAAGCAAATCATCCAACTTTTGACACAAGAAACACAGATCACCAGTGTTATCAGCTCTTACCTTTAAAGATGCATATAGCAATAACCCATGCCTGGGTGTGGGTAATGCCAACCGTGGGTAAATACAGCATTACCCACACCCAGAAGTGGGTTATTGCTATTATACCATGACATTATTTAAGAAAAGAAACTATTACTTTTCTTAAATAATGGCATAGTATAATGCCTGTTTACTGCCCTTCCGCAGATGTCTGGCATCCGCGGCAGTTCTGATGTACTGCGCGCCTGCGCAGTACATCAGAGCTGTGGGCAAAAGCAACGGAGAAAGCAAGATCTCCGTTGCTTTTTTTTTTACTGTTTTCGCTATGTTAAATGGGTTTAACATAGTGAGACAGTTTTAAAATAAGCAACGGAGATGTCCGTTGCTTATTTTAATGTCTCGCTATGTTAAACCCATTTAACATAGCGAATAAAAAGCAATGGAGATCTTGCTTTCTCCATTGCTTTTTAAACCTGTCTGCTATGTTAAATGGGTTTAGCATAGCGAGACAGCTTTAAAATAAGCAACAGAGATCTCCGTTGCTTATTTTAAAGCTGTCTCGCTATGTTAAACCCATTTAACATAGCGAGACAGTGTTTTAAAAGTAGAGTTATACTAATGGAAAAAAGTCCAGGCAACCGGACCTTTTTCCATTAGTATAACTCGATTTACAATGTGCACGCTGGCCAATCAGCGTGCACGTTTTGGGGGGGGTCATGGTATAATAGCATTTATTACACTGTATAAGATATTTATGCATTAGCAAATCATTAATTGCATACACATTTAAGGAATATCTACTCAGATTCCAACCAATAAAATATTGTAAAAAAAAAAAAAAAAGAATAATAAGAATCTGTAACCACAGAATCGAACTGCTATGACAAAAATCACGCAAACAATATACAACCGAATACTAAAGTAAGTAGAGTAAAGTTGTTCTGACCGCTCATGTTCTGCAAGCCAGACAAAAGCTGTAATTCCTTTATACTGCAAGTGAAGTAGCTTAAGCTCACTATCGCTCACAGTATACTTCTTTTTAACAGTAAAGCTCAATAAATCACAAACCAATGTATGATTGTTTAGATATGCTCTGGATTTTCCTCTCTGCAGTCTGTGTAAATATATATCTGTCTAGGCCCCTTGGGATGGCTAGAGCCTGCCTGCCTAAAACCTATCCCTTTCTACCAACCAACATTATAATTAAAGGTAAAATAACAAAATATGAATCAAAGTAAATCTTGTTAACAACCTATCCCTTCCTACCTACAAACAATGAAAAACAGTGATAACTAATAAAATATAAATTCAAATAAAACTTCTTTTAAAAGTCTAACTCAACAGTAAATCACAAACCAAGGTAGAATTGTTAAGATATGCTTTGGAGATTCCTCTCTGCAGTCCCTGCAAATTTATAGCTGTCTATGCCCCTTGGGATGGCTAGAGCTTGCCTGTCCAAAAGATATCCCTTTCTAACAACCAACAGTAAAATTAAAGGTAAAACAACAAAAGATGAATCAAAGTAAATTTTAACAAGCCATTCCTTCCTACCCACAAACAGTGAAAAATAGCGATGACAAATAAAATATAAATTCAAATAAAACTTGTCTTACCAGTTAACTCCACAGTAAATCAGAAACCAAGGTAGGATTGTTCAGATGTGCTCTGGCATAGACAAGGTTGTCTGTGTTATATGATCTCCAGATGTAGAGCAATGTATCGGTTAAAGCAGACAACTAGCAGAGCTGCACTAAATGATTTAGTGCATTAATCCATTCATCCACATCCCCTTTTTCCAATTTTTGCTCATGGGATCGGGGTGTCACTTTAACAGTGACAATTATCTAGTGCCAAGGTTCACACCACCGGTTGCATATTGTATAGTGATGCTTTACTGTGCTGAAATGAGTGTGGTGACATTTGTGGTCTGTTCACTCTGTACCCCAGATGTTCTCACACAAGAGGTGTCACACACAAGACATCATCATGTGAAATGGTGACAGGAGACACAGCAGATAGTTGCAAGGAACATGCACACAGTGAAGGGCACAAAATCACACAGGGGATTAGGACAAGCCAAACATAGTCTTTTGCACAGAAGCATTCACTAGTTGTGACATTGTGTGCCACAGGGTATGCCACAGGATGTCCTTTGTGGTATTTTATAGAATGTTTCTCATGGTTTTCCTTATGGTGCTTTGTTGTGAGACATTGCAGTGCAAAATCAGCTTACTGGATGGAAGTCCTCCTACTGAGAAACCTCCAGTGTAGTGAGGCAGATGACTGTTATAGAGATGTCACATTGCATGTTTTTCCCATCTTGTGAGTGGGATGTGGCTGTGTGGAGTAATGTTATACAGACACAGGGCTGGTTACTTCAGGAGAGGGCTTGGGTGACAATCCTTAACACATTTACATCTGTGGATCTCTATATGACTGGCAGCATGTTGTGGAATCAGACCTGGACAGCAGCATGAGATTATGGCTAGATAGAAAATTTCTCAAAAATGATGCAATCCAGATACCCAGTCCAACTCACTACATTAACGGGGGTCATGGGAGTGGGATGCAGTCACTATAAATGTGTCCTTTTCAGAAGAACCTGATAGACAGTCATCTGTGTCTCCTACAGCTCTTTCATAGTATTATTATCATCCAACTAGAAGAATGTGCACCAACAGTCTTTCCTATATATGTTAAATTTTCCACATTCTCAATAGCTGACACTAAGAAATGACCTTCATCATCAGACACTTGAGCGGTGTACACATCAGCCCTATAGCCTGAATTCTGATAAGAGGAATGAGTATTAGCAGCCTCAGGTGTTACCTGGGAAAGTGCACATAATTTAACAGTAACTGATAAGGTGCCATTCCAAGCTGATGTGATAAAGGAGCATGCAGACTAAGATGCAAATAATCTGAGATATATGCAATTATGTAAGCATACTTGAAGTAGATGCATGTTCAGTCTGCAACTCTGATGTGCCTACAAATGTACCACTGATGACAGAACACATGCAATGAAAAGTAACTGGCCATAGCTACGCAGAATATGTAGCTGTCAAACTTGTGTTATACTGAAAAGGTGAATCAACCTGGGACATCTGGAATCTAATGTAATTCCTGCACCAACATCATAGCCTCCACCAGGAGTGAATATGGAAATATAAAAAAAAAGTAAATAAAAAAGTGTCTATTTTTATCATCTGTTGTTATTTGATGCAGGCCCCATTTTTTTGGAACTTCTCTATTGGCTGTTATAAGCTAGATACAGAGTTAAATTCAGCCGAGATGCCTTTGTACCTTCCTTGCATGGCCAGCTAAGATTATTGATATGTGCTGTTGATAGGTCTGTGGTACTTTACCAAACAAATGGGTGGTTCATGGCCATATCACTCTATCCCAAGTATCAGTTAGTTATGGCAACTGTTACACTGCTCAAAACTCAATGTTTAAGCCCTGAAGTGTAAACGGAGCTAGTATTTATTAAATTCCTTTTGTTGAAATGGTTGCTCTAAGTTTTATTCTTGCATGCACATTGCTGAATTGTTCTGTAAAATTCTTTTGCCTACACTTGGTTTAAATGGGGCTCTTAGAGCTACATGAAGTTATCTGTTTAGTCATAATCCCATTTCTAAGTACACTATGAACATAATTTTTACAAACGGCACTTTCTCTGCTCTTTGTTTATATTCTAGTTAGTTCAAATTGTCATTTATGGTCTAGGCATGTTCCTGGTTTGAGCAAAGCTTTTTGGTGCTAACTACTACTGAACTACTTGTTTTGCTCCAGTGGTTTACTTCTTTCTTGCATGTTTAAAATCTATATAAGACACTATAAGTGCCTAGTTTAGTCGATCTTAACATAGCACCTTGAAGCACAAAGAACATGACTCAATGTAAAGTGTTTGACCCAGTGTTAAAACTCTTAATTAACTTACAGTAAGTTTACTTGAATTTGATTGTACTGCTGCCTTCTACCAATATGCTGTTATTCTACTAGTTATCAAGATTTATAAAGGTATATGTTTCCTTTCCTTTATAATTTGCTACTACTAACATATGCTCCTTATACTTTGCCTGATCTAGTGAATTCCTTTTTATAACTTCTCCTTACGCCTTATTACTTTAACCTCCCTCAATTTCTTACATGTTTCTCTGTCTTTCCTCTGCATTATGTTTACTACCTCTGCATAAACTTAGAAGAAAATCACTCTTTTTCTTTCTTTATTTTACAGCATTTTACAGGTAGCCCAACAGAAGAACTTCCCTTCTCATTCTTCCCTTCTACAAAAGACGTGGCTGGAGAACCACCTTCTAGTTTCATAGTTTCATAGTTTAGTACTAGGCTATCTGCCATGGGGAATTTATAAGTCTAGCCATAGTGATGTGGCTTTTGCCACCCCATGTAATGGTACAAAAGTGTACAGAATAGATTTAGAATACTGTGCCTCTGTCTAGTAGTGACACAGTGAAGACCCCCTTACATAATAGAATTAGTTTACTGTGCCTCTGTCTAGTAGTGACACAGAGATGACCCCCGGGGTAAACCTACGATCTCCCATCCACTCGTCAAGATTTCTCTTGAAGAGAGTCAGTGAGGGGTTCTGCCTAACATGAACTGGGATTCTGTTCCAGAGTATGGGAAGCCTCTGAGTTATGAGTCTGTCCCTCCAGCATGTCCTATTCATATTTGTGCTGAGGTTTAAATCTTTAGCTCTCATGGTTCTGATGGATTTGGATTTTTTGAGGTGGAGCATGTCCATCAATTCCTGATTGGACATGGCCTTGTAAGTCAGGCACAGATCACCTCTGAGTAGGCGGTATGCTACTGAATAGAGCTGGAGTTTCTTTAGTCTGGCAGCATATGACATATGTTGGAGACCCTTGATCCTCTTGGTGAGGTACTTTTGGGGTCTCTCCAGCTGTTGCAAGTGCCAGGTGAGGTACATACCAAATGGGGCATTGTACTCAATCATGGGCCTGATAAGGGAGGAGTATAGGGGTACAATGACCTCCTTTGATCTGGATGTGAATCCCTTCATGATAAGGTGGGCAAAGTAGAAAGTCTTTCTAACCACTTTGGCAATGTGGGTGTCAAATGAGAGATCACTATCGACTTGAGTCTCCAGGTCTCTGATTACTTTTTCCGTACTCAGTGGGTTACTGCCTATGTGATAATTTGTGGGTACTTTGTTTTTCCCAAAGGGGATGACTATACATTTTTTGGCATTTAGTTTAAGGCCATGATTCCGGCACCAGTTGTCCATTTCAGTGAGACCTTTCTGTAGGATGTATGTGTCAGCTGGTGTATTGACTGTGGTGCCTAGTTTGCAGTCATCTGCGAACTTTGTCAGCCACAACCCTCCCATGTTTGCTTTCACACCTGAGAAATAAATGTCGAACAAGAGGGGTCCCAGGACAGAGCCCTGTGGGACACCACTTGTGACTGGCTTTGAGTCTGACATGGCTCCAGCGATTTTGACTTTATGGGTTCTATCCTTTAGCCAGTTTACAACCCATCTTGAGACAGATGGATTTACATTTAAGCTGTTGAGCTTGTCTATGATGCCTGAGTGGGGTATTGTGTCGAAGGCTTTAGCCAAGTCCAGGTAGGCTGTATGGACTGCTTTGCCCTCGTCAATGGCTCTAGTGACTGTTTCGAAAAAGTCAACCAGGTTCAAAAGGCAGGATCTGCCCTTTACAAAGCCGAACTGGGTGGGATCAAGTGTCTGTAGGTCCTCAATGTCTCTGTTTATGAGTTCCATAATGATTCTTTCCATAGCTTTGCAGACCAGGCTGGTTAAGCTTATGGGGCGGTAGTTACCAGGGTCTGTAGAGGTGCCTCCTTTGTGGAGTGGGACCACTGTTGCTGTACGCCAGTGTTCAGGTACATATCCTGTAGTAAGGCTAAGGTTAAATAACAATTTTATGTGCGGGTTTAGCTCCTCTTGGAGTTCACGTAGTACGCAACCCGGGATACTGTCAGGTCCCATTGATGCTGTGTTTTTAGCTTTGCTGAGGGTGGTTCTCACCTGGACATCTGAGATGACAGGGAGGTTACATTCAGCTGGGATAAGTATTTCTTCTTTTGGGGGTGAGGGAGGGGAGACATTTGCACTAAACCTGTCTGCCAGAATGTTGGCAATATCTGTGGGTTCAGTGTATTTTTTGTCATTGTGAACTAACTCTGAGCATATCTGAGGGTTTCCACCCAGGTTTCTAACATAGCAGAAGAAGGCCTTGTAGTTATCTTTAGTGTCCATAGCGATTTTTCTCTCAAAGATGGCCTTGGATGTTTTTATGAGAGAACGTAGCTTTCTACTAGTGCTAATCAGAGATGCCTTCTCTTTATGGGATTTTGCTCTGTCGTGCCGTAGCTTCCTTCTTTTGTTATACAATTTGTTTATGGCTGGGGTCCACCAGACAGGACGCCTGCCCTTGGTGGAGAGGGTTTTGGTTTTATTTGGGATTGCATGATCCATGCATTCTTGGAGATGTCCGTAGAAAGCATTTGTGAAGGATTCAGCATTGTGGGATGTGGTTTCCACTGGCCCAGTGGGCTTAAAGGATACCATCTCAGTCTTAAGAAGTGTAAAGTCAGCTTTTGAGAAGTTTTTCACTGTAGTCTTTTGTGCTGGGGGTGGAGGTGGGATATGTATATCCAGGGTGATTAGTTTGTGGTCAGATCTCACTAGTGAGGGGTATACTTCCGGTGTGGAGCACTTTGTCCACATGTTTGTGATGATCAGGTCTAGTATATTATCTCCCCTTGTGGGAGAGGTGACTAGCTCTTCCATTGCATTTGAATTTATGAATTCCAGGAACCTTTGGGCTAGGGTGTTAGGGGTAGAATAATGCACCCAGTCTATGTTAGGGTAGTTGAAATCTCCCAATATGATGGTGTTTGGTGAGACATTCATATCCTCCAATGTCTTCAGGAAGGCTGAATGGGGTTCCTGAGATTGGGAGGGTGGTCTGTAACATGCTACCAGTTGTATAGCAGTTTTGCCTACAGTTAGTTGCACCTGGATGGTCTCTGATGCTTCATGTGTTGCCACTAACCTGGAGGTGTGGTAGTCCTTGATGAATATGGACACTCCCCCTCCCTTTTTGGTTTGGCCCAAGTTTTGGGGCCGAAAAACATGATACAAGGTATAGCCTGGTAGCACTGGGGTGCTCTCAGGAGCCTTGAACCAGGTTTCAGTTACTGCACAGACATCAATGTTCTCCATACTGAGGAGTGCTTCGAGAGCCTGCATCTTGAGATTTAGACTTCTGGCATTGAGCAGCATTACCCTTAATTTTTTTCCATTTTTGTTTTCTAAGGAGGTGGGTTTGTCTTTTGAGCCTTGCCTAAAAAAGGCACTATGGGGGTGGCAAGAGCCTTAGCCAATATCCGGAAGCCCAGTGGTGACAAGTGCAAGCTATCCCTTGCGAAGCAGCGTGGCTTGTCCAGCATGTCATCCCAAGCAGACAGACATTGGATCCCCCTAGAATGACACCAGTAATTGAGCCAATTATTAAAGCTGATCACCTTGTCTTTGTATTGTGGCATCATTCTTGGTGAGGGCAAGATGCTGCTCAGGGTCAGGGTCATACCAGCCTGGGCTACATAATCAGAGAGCTCCTCTATGTCTCTTTTCATGTAGTCCAGGGAGGTATGTCTCAGGTCATTCACGCCGGCATGGACAATGACGGAGCCATATTTGTACTTGCTTTGGAGTGACCTGAGTGCATGTGTTATGTGGCAGATCCTAGCTCCCGATAGGCAGCTCACCGTTACCCTCTCCTTGTTCAGCCTGGTAAGCGGAACGTCAGTGTGTCTGACTATAGAGTCACCTATTACTAGTGTATCAGGCATGGTGTTTGGCCTTAAGAGCTGTGATTGTTTGACACACTGATTTATTGAAGTATGTGTTGCAAGTGTTATGTTTTGAGGTGGTGGATTTTTGGGTGTCTGCTTTGGGAGCCTCTGTTGTTTTGGTAAGTTTTTTGTTAGAGCCTCCGAGTATGTCTTTGTGTTATTATGTATTTGGTTTGCAGTTGTGGTAGGTCTATGTTGGACTGGGTTTGCTGTGTGTGTGGTTACCGTCTCCTCCTGTCTGGTCTTGCCAGTCCTGAGTTGAGAGAGTTCAGCCTCCAGTTTGGCTATATAGTTGCATCTCTCACATGTATTTGTGTTTGTTGGGAGGAGGAGAGGGTTGTCTGTGTACATGAGACAATTGTAGCATTGTCTCAATATTCCCAGATTAACCAGCTGAACCGGAGAGGATGCTAGTAATCTACCACTCGACATGCTAGAATATTATAAGGGAGTGCTGTGCCTTTAAGGGAAGTGGGTACTCACAGGGGTGGTAGGTGGATGTAGTGCTTACTTTAGTTTGAGAGTGCTTACTTGGAAGAGAGGTTTTGAGAACAAGTGCTAGGCTTATAATAAAGCGAGTAGACTGATTATTATAAGAGTAGAGCTTTCTTAAGGGAAAATTTGTAGAGCAGACTTGGCGGTACAAAAGTGACCCAAGAGAGCTGCTAAAAAGTCATTAACTGCTCAATTTACATCTCCTGTTTTCAAAAATCTAGATATTAATAAATATAATTTCTCTCCTATTGCTTACTGTAACTGTAGCAGGCACACTTATCTTGATAGCCTTCTCTAATTAACTTCCACCCCCTTTCTTCAAATTCCCAGGTCTGCTAACTCCTAACTATAATTTGGCCTCTCTACTTAGCTTTAATTCCACTCCAAAAATATGATACCTTGTGTTTGAACTCAAGGACAATACCCCACCATATATTTCACCTTTGCTGATAAGGTTTCCCAGCAGAAATGAAACCACTCTCACTTGTCTACCCTGCTCTACTTCTCCTAACTTTACTGCTACTCATTCATAATCAGTGCATGATCTCTGCAATTGTTGATTGATTCTCTTCTTAGCATTCCGCCTTGAGTGGCCAAACCTGCTCCGTTCACACTGGCTATGCTTGGGCTCACTCTGCTCACCTACCATACCTCTATTCCCACCCACCCCAGAATTCATTACATTTATAGCTGCCTAATTTATCTCCTCCTTCCATAGCTCCTCCACTTCCTGCCACTATCCATCAATTATACTCCTCATCTTTCCCTCCTTACTTTCACCACCTAATTACCACTCCCACCTACTAACCTAGTAAACTCAGCATACCCCTCCTACAGACTCCAGCCAATCACACTAAGCAGTTTTATCCCTCCTAAGATACTACTCTACCTACACTATCTTTCCTAGTCAATACCTTCTCTACCAACACAGTCACCTTCTATATAGTCCCATATCTCTAAATCTCTAGACTCTCATTCTGCCATGCTGTAGTCTCTCTACCACCCAGTGTCCTCACTCCCACTTCACCTCTCCACATCACTCTTCCCTCTAATCTTTCCATTTCATCTCCAGTTTCACTCATTCAACCTATAACCTGAGCTCTCATCTATCTCTTCATTCGCAAACAGTACTCACTGCTAAACATTGACTGCACACTTCACTATCATGTTACACTCTCTCCTCCTAACGTCACGTCTCCTATTCCTATCCTACCTGTCTTCATAAGATCATACAAATCAATCAAATACACCATCCTACTACATTCAGTCATGTCCTCCCAGACTCTCAAACCTAGTACTTATTCACAATTTCACCATCTCTCTTCCTGACCACCATTTCCACCCTTCCTAAAATCAGAACCTCCTCCCATACTCCTCCCACCCATAAAACTAAACCAAAATATTACCTACTTCACCTATGCCCACCCACTCTTATGTATCCCCTTAACATTCTGCTTCTTCCCGGTGACATTCATCCTAATCCTGCACTAAACACCCACCACCCCACAATAAATAGAAACACATGTCTGGTAACACTTCACCCTAAATTACCCTCTATGCACCTAACTCTTTACTCAGTCAATATACACAACATTCTTAATTTCATGCTTGGATGGTACAATACCCTGATCATGGGTGCACGCAAGCAGGTGCAAGGGCGTGCATTTGGACCCCCCCCCCGGATTTTGACTTGTGGGAAATGCATTGTTAATTTGTCAAAATCAGAAAATGCACCAGCAAAACCATACATTTTTCAATTTCAATGTACATTTTTTTCTTCTGTTGAAGTGTAAACTGCATCGGAGATGTTAATGGAAGTTGCAGTCACAAGATCCATATGGCAATCCTGAATTCCTCCTCAGACTGCAACTCCATTGCAGTAGAGTTAAGTAGCATTTTGGTGACAGATTGTATTATGAAGTTTTATTTTGTGAAAAAAAGACATTATATAGTGTGCGTACTACATAGTTTTCAGAAACTGCAGAGCTGATCAAAATATTCAGGCTGCATTTGGAACAGCATTCATGCAGACAAGAAGAAGAAGATCCTGGGATAATTGTTTTTTTCTCTGAAGATTGAATGGAGCAAAAATGTGAAAGCAGCCACTTGAGACTGAATGAATACCTCCTAGTTTGGGGGACATAAGCATAACTTGTTTATTTGATTAATGAAAGATTAACTGGAAGAAAATTACGTCTTTAAAAAAAGTACAGTCAAAAAGTTAATTTTCCACTATAAAATATCACAGGATAAAGTTTTCATTAATTTTGAAATCTGGTTCTCTAGTAGTAGGGAAGTACTTCCCCCTAGTGTCTAGTGCCCTCCCTATTCCTATTCCCATCGCCAATCCCTGTACGGCTGTAGGTGCAGTTATGGTACACTGGAGTTTAAAGTAATCCCTGAGGCTAGCAGCTTTCCCCTACCCCTGATGCCCATAACAGTTTTAATTTTGGTAGATTAATACGGCCTTTTGGCCTTGTAGGAGGTGGTTCCAGTGGAGGGACCACATAGCTAATTTGTGCTATGCTGTACAGAAACTTAGAAGGTTGCTACTTGCTACTTGAATAAATTATATATTATTATTATTATTATTATTACTTGAATAAATTATAAAATTATAAAAGTCAATGTTGGTGAGTTGGTGACAGGTACAGGCTTACAGTTCATACAAACTTTAAGCATCAGTAGTAGACCTAGATATTTCATGCCTTCTAAAAGTGCTTTTGTTTAGTGAGTCTAAAAGAAGAAACAAAAATAAAATAAAAAAGTGTGTGTGTGTGTGTGTGTGTGTGTGTGTGTGTGTGTGTGTGTGTGTGTGTGTGTGTGTGTGTGTGTTATTTGTGTCTGTGTTTATGTCTGTGTATGACAGTGAATGCATGAGAGTAAGAGAGAGAGAGAGATTGAAAAAGGAATGTGTGTGTTTACGTTGCCGCCTGCATGAATGAATGAGGGCATGAAAGCAGAAGAGACTGTGTGTGTGTGTGTGTATGTATGTGTGTTTGTGTGTGTGCATGTGCGTGTGCGTGTGCGTGTGTGTGTGTGTGTGTGTGTGTGTGTGTGTGTGTGTGTGTGTATGACAGAGTAAGAGTGAAAGCAATCGAGTGGTCCCCTAGCAGCAGCAGCAGTTATGAGGTTTCAGTACCTCTATCAACTTCTTAGCACAAGAATTCTGGACAGAGACACAAATAACAGGGCAACAAAGGGCAAAAATAGGATGGATTTTAAATATTGTAATACTGCTGGTGAGGAAAAGAAGACGGACACCACAATCTAAATTTTAATGTTTTCGTTTGATTTAATGCTACTGAACATCTTCAGAAACACACCAAAATGTTTCAGAGTATAAATACCTATCAAAGGCATCACATGTAATGAATAATAATATTATCTGCATACATGTAACAATGACGACCATTAGAGACATTATTCTTAATAATTGGAAAGTGGTGCTAGGTAACTTTGATTTAGCAAAGATTCTAGGTGATCGTCCTGTTTTTATTTACAAAAAAGTATGCAACATCAAGATGATTTTAGAGAGAGGATCCAGAGACTCAAAGTCCATTTGTGACTTAACTCCAGGCACTTTTCCTTGTCTATCATGTAGACAATGTAGATTTATTAGTGGAACATCCTCAATCACTTTTAAGCACAACAACAGGACCTTAACATCAAGGGGACATTACACATGTAAAACCACCAATATAGTTTACTTAGCTCAATGTGCTTCATGTGAGCATTTTTATATTGGGAAAACTATACGTACTTTGAATAAACATATTTATGAACACACTTTGGCCATCAAGAAAAAGGACATGTCCAACGCTTTAGCTAGACATTCTTTGGAATATCCTTTGTTCAAAAAGTTTTCCTTTTCTGTATTGGAAAGGGTAAAAAATGCACTTTTCAGTGGTGACTTTAAAACACTTTTAGAGTGCCACGAAGCAATTTGCCAGATCATGTTAAACGCTGACCAGCTTCCGGGTTTAAATGACATGATCAACATTAAATGCTTTTTACAGGTACAAAGATTTTAGTGTATGTTTTATAACGTAACATTTATAATTGTTTTACAATTGTTACATGTATGCAGATAATATTATTATTTTTTGTAAGTAGTGAATTACACAAATTTGTGATTTACAGTGTATGTACACACACATATACATTTTATAAGTAATGGTTATATCATTATTTATTAGAGTAAATTGAAAATGTATTTTTATTGGTTATTCATTACATGTGATGCCTTTGATAGGTATTTATACTCTGTGAAACATTTGGGTGTGTTTCTGAAGAAGTTCAGTAGCATTAAATCGAATGAAAACTTTAAAATTTAGATTGTGGTGTCTGTCTTCTTTCCCTCACCAGCAGAGTTTCAGTTACTTGGTTTGGATTTCTTTTTTTGTAGTTTTGGCATATTTCAATTGTGTTACTGCTTTGGTGATGTCGGGAGAAGATACACAGGACAGGTTAGTCAATCTCAGCACCCATTCTGTTCCTGAATTGGGCTTCAATTTTACTGAGCAGATGTCTGGAGTCATCGTTGGAGCTATTCATGAAGTGTTTACCAGTCAATTTGGGAGCAAGGGCACCTTGAGTGCCCAAACATGAAGCGTACGTGAAAACATCTCAGTGAAGTGCAACAGTGTTGCAAAGCAGAATGCCGGTCGGCAGGGAGAAATGGCGTCTTGCAGGAATTTGGTCAGCAGACAGGGTTCTCCTAAGAATGGTAACTCTGTGACTTGTACTAGCGGCATTTGAAATTCAGTTTTGGGTGATGACAACAACAATCCTTTTTACATTGGCGTCAACCAAACTCATTCGGGACAAGTGAGTGACTTTTTAGATTTTACAAGTACTGATATTCACGATATTTGCAAGGATGACATTTTCAAATTAGAAAAATTGAGTTTAAAGTTGGTGTCGCTTCACTTGTAAGTGTTTTATTTACAAGAAGACATCAAGCTCAAATGTGTTCCCTTTGGGTTAAGGCTTTTTAAGTTTCCTAACTGTGTTGTGCAGGGTGATGACCTGTATTCTAAGTTGGTTGATTTGTTCAACAATACAGGTCTGAGGTTCATGCAGATGTTGGTGGACCACTATTTAAGTGAAATGGTTGCTCTTAGAGAGCAACTAGAGACTTTGGACAACAAAATCAGGACTTCTGAGGTCTTCAATGCCTTAATTTCTTTATACTTGGGCATTGAAGCTAAAATCAACAGACATAGAGCTTCCATTGTATCTAGAAAGCAGGGGAAACTTAGAAGAGACATTGCAGCTTATGCTGCTCACAAGGTGTATTTAGTAAAAGTTGCACATAAAGATTCACGACAGGATACGAACTCTTGTGGTCTTTTTCAACAGACCAACAGGGTTAATAACACTGCTGGGGACAGTACTTTGGCTAACACTACTGGGACTGGCCAGGGACAAACCAGGCAGAACATTAATAACAACAGTAATGCAGCTGTGCCTAATTCAGTTTCCCCAGTTTTGGTAACTGTTGATTCTAATACAATGGGTCCTGTTTTGGTGGACAGTTCTGGGAACAAAAAGAATCCCATGTGGTCCAACAAGGTACAAACGAGAAACAAGGGGAAGAACAAAGGAAAGAAGAAATATTAGAATTTTCTATTAATGTTTTAAATTTTACTGACATTACTTTGTCTCAGGGCATGGTTTCTGTTCTTAAGAAAGGATTTTCCTTTATTCCATCCAACACAGTGCACCTACCGAAATTGATAGATGATTTTAAATTATATTGTAGAAAGTTAAATTTGAAATACATTTTTGATGGTGTTAAAATTTCTGATGTACATCAGCATAGTACTAAGAAGAAAAGCACATACAATCCTTTATTGAATCCCACTTTATCTGTGTTTAGTAAATTGTGTGAACAAGATTTTAGAAAACTTGACAGTAGACAGCACCAGGGGTCCAATCTTTCTGGGGGAGAGGTAACAGCTCTTCAGACTATGGACGAAAATAAAAACTGGCGTATCATGAAAGCTGATAAAGTAGGGACCATTGTGATTATGAACTCTCATGACTATGTGTCAGCTATCCACACACTATTAGCTGACGAGCATTGTTATAAAAGAGTGAACATTGATTTTGTTACTAAGAGTTTTTCTAGATTAGATGCTTGTCTATTTGACTTATTTAGTCAAGGTTATTTTGATTATTCAGTTTACACTTTTTTGCTTACGGAATACCCCAAAATTGCTACGTTGTTTGGAATACCGAAGGTGCACAAACTGGCTGAACACCTTCCCTTTAGACCTATAGTGTCAGCTGTTTTTTTTTCAAAACAGAAACCATTTCTGTTTGGTTAGATGATTTGTTAAATACAGTGGTACAAAATTCTAAATTTTACCTTTGTGATTCCTGGCACCTTTTAGAACTGTTGAAGAACATTCAAGTGAAGGATAACAACATTCACTTTGCTTCTTTGGATGTAGTTTCTCTGTACACTAGTATTAATCAAAAACTAGGTATTGAGTACATGAGGGGCTACCTTAGTAAACAAGCCAATTTTAACAGCACTTTAGTTTACACTTGCTGTACTTTAATGGCGTTAGTATTAGAAAACAATTTTTTCAAGTTCGAAGGAGAATTGTTTCAGCAGACATCAGGGGTTGCTATGGGTGCACGCGTAGTGCCCAGTTTTGCAAATTTAGTCATGGCCACTTGGGATATCAAATTTTTGATCACTCATTCCATGGCTCACAACATCATTTTTTATAGACGATACATTGATGACCTGATTTTTCTATTGAAGGGAGACATTAATTTGTTTTCCATCTTCCTTCATGACCTGAACTGTACCACTAATTTCTTAAAATTCACCTTGGGAGGTTTTGGCAGTAGTATAGATTTTTTTGGACTTGTACTTGACCATTAATTACACCAACTGCAATTTCCAAAGTAACATCTACAGAAAATCAACCTTTGTCAATCAGTATTTACATCATGACAGCTTACATCCTCATCACATGAAACGAGGTGTAGTTAAGGGACATTATAAGGCTTAGTCGATTAACTAGTAGAGATGACATTTTCCTGGAAGAAACTTTTAAGTTAAAAGGTTTCTTTATAGACAGGGGATATGGAACGCATTGGTTAAATCAAATTATTGGTGAAGTTTCTAGATTGAGATCTAATATTGCAAGTCCTATTCTAGCCTCCCTTGATGAAATTGATTCAAATAGATTGGAAGTAGTTTATAACACTACGGACAAATATAATTTGTCCTTTTCCTTACCTATTACCAATGAAATGACGACCATTAGAGACATTATTCTTAATAATTGGAAAGTGGTGCTAGGTAACTTTGATTTAGCAAAAATTCTAGGTGATCGTCCTGTTTTTAGTTACAAAAAAGTATGTAACATCAAGATGATTTTAGAGAGAGGATCCAGAGACTCAAAGTCCATTTGTGACTTAACTCCAGGCACTTTTCCTTGTCTATCATGTAGACAATGTAGATTTATTAGTGGAACATCCACAATCACTTTTAAGCACAACAACAGGACCTTAACATCAAGGGGACATTACACATGTAAAACCACCAATATAGTTTACTTAGCTCAATGTGCTTCATGTGAGCATTTTTATATTGGGAAAACTATACGTACTTTGAATAAACATATTTATGAACACACTTTGGCCATCAAGAAAAAGGACATGTCCAACGCTTTAGCTAGACATTCTTTGGAATATCCTTTGTTCAAAAAGTTTTCCTTTTCTGTATTGGAAAGGGTAAAAAATGCACTTTTCAGTGGTGACTTTAATACATTTTTAAGAGTGCCGCGAAGCAGTTTGGCAGATCATGTTAAATGTTGACCAGCTTCCAGGTTTAAATGACATGATCAACATTAAATGCTTTTTACAGGTACAAAGATTTTAGTGTATGTTTTATAATGTAAAATTTATAATTGTTTTACAATTGTTACATGTATGCAGATAATATTATTATTTTTTGTAAGTAGTGGATTACACAAATTTGTGATTTACAGTGTATGTACACACACATATACATTTTATAAGTAATGGTTATATCATTATTTATTAGAGTAAATTGAAAATGTATTTTTATTGGTTATTCATTACATGTGATGCCTTTGATAGGTATTTATACTCTGTGAAACATTTGGGTGTGTTTCTGAAGAAGTTCAGTAGCATTAAATTGAACGAAAACGTTAAAATTTAGATTGTGGTGTCCGTCTTCTTTCCCTCGCCAGCAGTGTTTCAGTTACTTAGTTTGGATTTCTCTTTCTTTTTTTGTGGTTTTGGTGGATTTTAAATATTGCTCTTATAAACTGAAAGAATAAAGCACACTTGTACTGCCAATTACAGGATGGCATCTAAAACTGGCATAGTGAAATGGCAACAGCAATATCACTGCATTTTGCTGAAAACACAAAAGATAAATGTAGCTATAAAGTCATGAATGGAATGTTATCATAACCTGCTTTCTGTTGACACTGCATGCACATCTGAAGGTGCTGTTATTGTATGTATGATCTATAAAGCTTATTTGGTATAACAGTTTGAGTACTTAATGTTGCTGGGCTTGCACAATATCTAAAACTTGAGCATAAACATATCATACCGATAATGCTGCAAATCATTATGGAATTAAAATCATTCTTTATGTATGAGTCAACTCATATGAGAAAGAAAGCAGACTTTTATACTTAACATTGCTGTTTCCACAAGTGTACATTCCAGAGATATTCATAGTAAGAAAACAGTACTGTAGGATGTTTCATTGTCAATGTGATCATGTTACTCAATATTCAAGCAGTGTACATTAGAACAACAAAAACTGCAATAATGCTTAATATGCTGCAGGAATTTTTATGTGAACATGTATTGCCCCATTGGGTAAATGTTTACAATGACACGATTCAATACTGAGTCCAGGAATGTAGAGAGTGAATGACTGAAAAACCAGGCTTACATATACTAAGTCTGAGATTGTCATTTCTCTAAATACTCCCTTTTCTTCAAGTTATGGACACAGTGTATAGACTGTTAATAAAGATATTAAAGAACAGGAGTTTGAGAGTTGACCCTTGTGGTATTTGTTAGGTACTGTGACAGACAACTTTGCCATTTTGCACATTGTTGTCTGTCTGATAGATAGCTGGTAAACCATTGCTCAGAGGTTTGTGAAAGACCCAGATAAGAATGTTGCCGTAGAAGTTTGGGGTGTGAGACCATGGCAAAGGCCTTTGACAGATGAAGGAGTATTACTGAGATTATTTGACCAGAGTCTCTAGCTTTGTTAATGAGATCCATAAAGGAGATGAGAGCAGTGATTGTACAATGTGCTGGACTTTAGTCATGCCATGTTGGGTAGGTGTAAGAAGATTGTTGTGAATAAGGTGGTTAAGTAGTTGTTTATGTATACATTTTTCCAGCAGTTTGGATACAAGAGACAGTATGGCAATGAGTCGGTAGTGGGTTAGTTCATTAGATTTTCCTATGTAGTATGGTAAAACATACTAATAATGTTACATTACTGATTGGGAATTGCCATTGTAGCGGGTATTTGCAAGATGCAGAGAAACGGAACTCTAACCCTTGAAAAATATTTGATAATGTTGATACATAATTCTGAATTGTTGCTGTAACACATAGCTGTATTTTTTCAGTCTAGTATAAGAAATATTCTGCAGTTTCACTGTGAAATATCACTCATATTATTTAAAGATTAAAACTTCTAGCAGCACTCCTAACAATGAATATTTTCTAAGTTTGGTGTAACAGATACATGACCATCTAATTGTGTTTTGAGCTTTCAGTCAGATTTAAGTGAGAGTTTGAGAGTAGGCAACGTACAGTTGTTCTGTAGCCAAGATACAGCTACAATTTCTAAATGCTCAGTATTTGTATTAATTGTTTTATATGTCCTTTCTGCTGCTAATAAGGATTGTTATATAGTACTTTATTACAGAAACTATGCTGTACTTCAACTCACAGGGACATAAGCAATAGTTGTATTTTGCCATATTCTGTCATTCCAGCCCTCATTATTAGGACAGCAAGTCAACATTTATGGAGTTCTTCATTCTTATTATGTAATTCAGCCTGGTCTTGCTGCTGTCATAAGAGCTAACTTTCTTGATTCATAAGGATCTGTATGGCCACAAACTTTGGGATTCTGGATGGAATTAAAAGGTGGATTCAAACTACTCTGAAAGTAAGTGTTGTTAGTTTTCCAGACTTGGTGCAGAAGTACTGACGTGTTCTTCATAGTTTTAGCAAAAATAACTAATGATGAAAGAGTGCAAGTTGTCTGGCTAAACAACTTGCTTAGTGTATCCCTCATCATCACACTCTCACACCAAATGCATGTCTTCAGAATGGTGTGACATTAGTCTTGTTAAATGGCAGTGCTTTATTTGGGAAAACTCTGAAGACTGTGTATAAAGCAAATATTCCTGTCCAGCTTGTGTTTACTGTACTATTAAGTTTGCCTTGCATTAAGAACAGGTACAAAAGCAAAAATCAACTAGTTTTATGTATTTATTTTTTGTTGTGCATATGTTAATTATTGGTGTGGCTAAAACATCTGAAAATATGTTTTTAATTCCATATTTCCTGACACCTTTTTTTTTTGTTCAGTAATGTCATTGATAGAAGATTACAACATATTGACTGCAAAGGTAGTAGCCCATTGGAAGCTTTCACTTGCCTATATTGTTGAATAAGTGGGGTATGTGATGACACACAATGAGGACATAAGAACATTTTTGAAACGGATTAGTAAGAAAGCAAGGTACGAGCAGTATGAACTAACTGAATTGGCTGCGTCTGGTGATGAAGGCACCAAGAAAGGCACTGTCACTGCTGTGTTTATTGAGCAGAGAGAGACCGCACAAACTGTATGCGCAGAAACTGATTATGGCTGTTAACATCTGATTAGACAGAATTGATGATTTCATGAAAATCGGGTTGCTGACATAACCATATGTCCCTCCAGAGAATTATAACTTCAAAGCCAAGTCATCAGACAAGAAGTGAACATTCTGATACATTTGGTTGTCCTAGTACTCACTGTGGCTTGCATATTCTCCTCTCTTGAAAGGCCCACTGTTTAACTTGTGTATTATTTCCACAGTCAGTTCACCATGGGTTGCAAGGGAGCTTCATCACTAGTGCATGCACAAAATATCATGCCTTCAACGAGTGTGCAAGAAATCACATGCAATCTTTGTAGCACAAAGGTTCTACTGAAGATGCTGCCAATTTTTGACGTACACAACAGAAACCAAAAATGGCTGCTATTTCACAGCTGGAGCAGCAGTTGCAAAAAAATTGCAGAGAACTGAAAAAAATTGGAACCAGTGTTGTCTACTGTTATTTACTGTGTGACTCACAACATTCCTCTCCATGGAACAAGCAGCTCTGGTGGAATTTTTTGTAACTTGTTAGATTTTATTGAAGCTGGTAACACAATATTGAAACAGCACAGTGAAACAGCTGCAGTAAATGCTCACTACACATCCCATAGGGTGCAAAATGAGTTGTTGGCAGAATGCAAACGTAGTTTGAAAGGAGATTGTGCAGTGAACAGTGCATTTGGATTTAATGTATTGGCAGATGAAAGTGCAGGTATCTCAGGCATTGAGTAGTTGTCACTGGGTGTTCGGTTTGTTGATGGTGATTGTATTCATGAAGAGTTTATTGGTTTTGTTCCCATTGCTGTGACAGACGCACAGTCTGTATCAAATGTTATTGTTAGTGAAAGCATGAAGTACAGCCTAGACTTGGACAAATTACTCAGAGAATGTTACGATGGCTGCTCCATAATGGCTAGCAAGCATCCAGCATGGTGTTCAGGCAAAGATCAGTGAAAAGTATCCAAAAGCAGCCTTTATCCACTGCACGTCTCACAGACTAAACTTGTAGTCAGTGATCTGAATGATGTTCCTGAAACACTTAATGTTGTTTAGTGTTGTTGATGTTATCAAGAAGATTATTAATTTTTTCCATGGCACTCCAAAATGATGAGCATTGGTACCAAATATACCTCTTTTGTGTGAGACACGATGGACTGAGAAATATAAATCCATTTGTGTGTTAGTCAGTACGTTGAGAAGGAATTTGTATGCCTGGCTGATCTTCAAAAGACTGCTGCTGGTGAAACTAGACAAAATGCACATGTATTACTCAGTGCTCACTCTTAATGCACATTTCTTATTTCTCTTTTCATTATTGCAAATTAATCATCAGTTCTGAGCCCATTGCCCAGATGTTGCAATCTGTTCAACCTGATATAGTAAAGGCTTAACAACACATCAACATTCTCATTGAAATATTCAAGGAGTACTGCCACCACACTGAGGAGCACTGTGACCATACTGAGGAGCACTGTGACCATGCAGAGGAGCACTGGGACCATGCTGATGAGCAATGTGATCATGCTGAGGAGTACTGTGACCATACTGAGGAGCACTGCCACCACGCTGAGAAGCATTGTGACCATGCTGAGGAGCACTGTGACAATGCTGAGGAGCACTGTGACCATGCTAGGGAGTACTGTGACCATGCTGAGGAGTACTGTGACCATACTGAGGAGCACTGTGACCATGCTGAGTAGCACTGTGACCATGTTGAGGAGTACTGTGACCATACTAAGGAGCACTGTGACCATGCTGAGGAGCACTGTGACCATACTGAGAGAAGCACTGTGACCATGCTGAGGAGCACTGTGACCATACTGAGGAGCACTGCTACCATGCTGAGGAGCACTGTGACCATACTGACGAGCACTGTGACCATGCTGAGGAGCACTGTGACCATAATGAGGAGCATTGTGACCATAGTGAGGAGCACTGCCACCATGCTGAGGAGCATTGTGACCATGCTGAGGAGCACTGTGACCATACTAAGGAGTACTGTGACCATGCTGAGGAGCACTGTGACCATACTGAAAGGAGCACTGTGACCATGCTGAGGAGCACTGTGACCATGCTGGGAAGCACTGTAACCATACTGTGGAGCACTGCTACCATGCTGAGGAGCACTGTGACCATACTGAGGAGCACTGTGACCATGCTGAGGAGCACTGTGACCATACTGAGAAGCACTGCTACCACACTGAGGAGCACTGTGACCATGCTGAGGAGCACTGTGACCATACTGAGGAGCACTGCTACCACGCTGAGGAGCACTGTGACCATGCTGAGGAGCACTGTGACCATACTGAGGAGCACTGCCACCACGCTGAGGAGCACTGTGACCATGCTGAGGAGCACTGTGACCATACTAAGGAGCACTGTGACCATGCTGAGGAGCACTGTGACCATACTGAAAGGAGCACTGTGACCATGCTGGGAAGCACTGTAACCATACTGAGGAGCACTGCTACCATGCTGAGGAGCACTGTGACCATACTGAGGAGCACTGTGACCATGCTGAGGAGCACTGTGACCATACTGAGGAGCAATGTGACCATGCTGAGTAGCACTGTGACCATGCTGAGGAGTACTGTGACCATACTAAGGAGCAGTGTGACCATGCTGAGGAGCACTTTGACCTTACTGAGAGGGGCACTGTGACCATGCTGAGGAGCACTGTGACCATACTGAGCAGCACTGCAACCACGCTTTGGAGCACTGTGACCATACTGAGGAGCACTGTGACCATACTGAGGAGCAATGTGACCATGCTGAGTAGCACTGTGACCATGCTGAGGAGTACTGTGACCATACTAAGGAGCAGTGTGACCATGCTGAGGAGCACTTTGACCTTACTGAGAGGAGCACTGTGACCATGCTGAGGAGCACTGTGACCATACTGAGCAGCACTGCAACCACGCTTCGGAGCACTGTGACCATACTGAGGAGCACTGCCACCACGCTGAGGAGCACTGTGACCACGGTGAGGAGCACTGTGACCATACTGAGGAGCACTGCCACCATGCTGAGGAGCACTGTGACCATACTGAGGAGCACTGTGACCATGCTGAGTAGTACTGTGACCATGCTGAATAGCACTGTGACCATACTGAGGAGCGCTGTGACCATACTGAGGAGCGCTGCCACCATGTTGAGGAGCACTGTGACCATACTGAGTAGCACTGTGACCATACTGAGGAGCACTGTGACCATGCTGAGTAGCACTGTGACCATGCTGAGTAGCACTGTGACCATACTGAGGAGCACTGTGACCATACTGAGGAGCACTGTGACCATATTGAGGAGCACTGCTGCCATGCTGAGGAGCACTGTGACCATACTGAGGAACACTGTGACCATACTGAGGAGCACTGTGACCATAATGAGGAGCACTGTGACCATACTGAGGAGCACTGCCACCACGCTGAGGAGCACTTTAGGGATGACATTCTCAGTAAGGCAAAATCACTAGCAGATAAACTTGGTATTGAGTTAATGTTGCTAAGGATTTGCAGTCAACAAACATGCCGAGCAAACACAGTAGGTGTGGATTTTGAGAGTTATTACAGAACAAGCATTTATATTCTGTTATCTTGACTCATTAGTTTCTTTGTTGACATCTCACTTTTCCAGCAGTGACAGTGCTCAGTTCAATTTGTTTTATCTGCACCCTAAAATGATTCAAATGGTAGAACATGAAGAATTTAGAAAACAAATTGCTGTCAGTAATGAACTATATCATATTGACAATTTGGAATTAGAGATGTATTGGCATACTAAGGTTCCAGATACTGCCAAAACAATGGATTTTGCTGACTTGTTGCAACACTGTGATTTATGTCCTGCAGTTAAGCAAGCAATTCTGATTGTGTTGTCCTTACCAGCCCCTACCTGTAGCATCAAATGATCATTCAGCACTCTGTGACGGGTCAAGACCTGGTTAAAGGTCTACAATGACTGATGATAGACTTTCAGCACTGTCCCCCATTTCACCTAATCAAAACAACACTTTCTGTCTATAACCAGTACCCTTAAATTACATAAAATATTTACACCTTAAACTCAAACCATGCTCCTCATCATCTGATAACCTACCTCCACTCCACAGCAGCTAACTCAATAGCCTATCCCATTGCCATCCTGATCAACCACTATATAAGTAAATCCACAGTATCCTCAATTTGGAAACAATGTTGTACTCTACTCAAGGTGGTAACTCTACTGAACTCTCAAACTACAGACCAATAGCTATATTATCCCCTATTCCAAAATACTGGAAAAATGTATGCATAAACAAATCCTAGACTACCTAACCCAACAAAACCTACTTACCTACACTCAACATGGTTTGTGTCTTAATCACAGCACTACAACAGCCCTTATTTCCTTTACCTACCAAATCTCACTAGTCAGGGATAACAACAAACTTGTCGCTTGTCTCTTTGTTGACCTCTCCAAAGCCTTCAACACTGTCTCTCACCCCAAGCTCCTTGCCAAACTCTCTTACCTTAATCTTCCTCATTCCACTACCTCCTGGTTTGATAGCTACCACTCCAATAGACAGCAATGTGTTAAATCGCTCTTCTTTTTATTCTCCCTCACTTCCCATCAAGATGGGTGTCCCTCAAGGATCTATACTAGGGCCCTTATTGTTCAACATCTTCACTAATCACCTACACACATCTGGTCCTCACTCATTTCTCATGAAATATGCTGATAATTCCACAGTCATTTTCATCACTGATAACATGTCTGATCTGCTCACTCTAATTTAAAAATCATTCAAATCAATAGAAACCTGGCTCTCAAAAGCCAACTAATACTAAATGCAGATAAGACTAACTTCTGCTATTCCTTCCAAATCCCTCAACAAAAGAAAAAATCTTCACCTGGATACTGCAGCCAACAATGTAAAATTGTAAATATCCAGAGAAAAAAAAATATTGGTGGCACACAGCAGGTACGTTAGCAAAAGTATGGGCAGGATTCATGAAGCCTCCGTGTAAGAGATACAAGGCTTACACGGAGGCTGCAGTTAAACGGTGTGACGTCAGCATGTTATGCATATGCATGAGGGCATGCTGAATCACACCTAGGGCTAACATGGTCTGTGGAAGACAGTAGGGGGCGTGTCCATAGGCCGAGCCCTGCAAGTGGACATGCCCCCAGAAGAGTAAAAGTGCCCAAAGTAAACACCCACGACAGAGTCCATGGAAATGTGAATAAACACAACACAACACATGCCCCCACAGACTATGAACATAAAATATATAAATGAACATGTTATATATTTTTTTTAAATTGTAAAGATGTTTGCCCGTGAGTGCGCTCGTTTGCGCGGGCGTGCCTGTAGCTCAGCCACAGTTAGCAGTAAGTGGAAAAGCATATAAGAACTAACTATGCAAAGTAAGCCAAAAAGCAATAGTGTAGTGGTAGAGACATTGGCTGAAGAGCAGGCAGTCATGGTTCGAGCCCCCACAACATCAATCTTTATATTTAGTGAAAGAAGCACGAAACAAGTCCCTGACATATATGTACACATATAAAATTATATTTTATGTAAAATGTAATGAAATAGGCCATTTATTTTGAAGAAATGTGAGATAACAAAATAAGAAAAAATGCCAGATGTGCCTATAGCTGAGCTACAGTTTAACAAGGTGAGTGCATCTGCCTGTAGGTGAGCAGTGGTTTAACAGGTGCAAAATGAGTGCCCATAGGTGAGCAGTGGTTTAACATGCTGAAACTGTGTGCCCCTAGCTGAGCTGAGCGTAATATGCGTGCTGACAGCCAAATGAGGTGTAAACCAGCGTAACCCATTTGCGCGGAGCTGCACACCGCGCCAACAAGCTAACCAACAGGCAACGTTGAGCAAGCTGTAACAAAACTGCCTTTACACAGACACACCCCCTAGCCTGTCTAGACAGTCATAAAATATAAAAAGCAGTGGCCAGGTTCGAACCCAGGATACCATGCACCATAGTCAAGGTACTGAACCACTAAGCCATGACAGCTGTACTTAGAAATGCAGTAATAGCAAATATATAGGAATGAATAGAAAGTGGAGCATGACAAAGCAAGTTTTGTGAAGTTGATACAATTCCAAAATGGCCAATCACAGATAAGTGCGGGAAAAATGGCATATATAAGCCCCATAGGTGGGAATACACAGCATAAACGATTGTAGAACTAACTTGCAGCCAGAATGTCAGGAGTAGGTGAGGGTAGTTGCTTTCGAGCACAAAGGTGGGGCATTGAGGAGTCCAGATATATGGTCTGGCTCCTAGTCCACAATCATGAGGCCCAACTCATGCAGGGCCAGGTCCTGTGGGGAGCATATAGGGCTGAGGCGTGGGACTGGTTGGCTCATGATCTCACCAGTGCCACAGGGATTCCAAGGACTGGTGAGCAGGCCCGTCACTACCATGCGGACCTGAAGAGACGTAAGCAGGACCAATTGAACCTTTGGATCCAGGAGGCCCGGCAAATGCCCAATGCCCCACTACTGAGTAAGTTACATTTAATTATGTATGTATGAAATTAAACTAGCTGATATTATGGAGATGTGTATTCCAATATTACTTAATTTATATTACAGCTGCAGGTGTCCATTCTGCGAACCGCAGAGCCTATGGTGATAGGCTGGTGCGGTTGTGTCACCAGGCAGGTCAGTAATCCTCTCCCAGTAACTGTAAAGAAATATGAAAGTATGACAGCTAGCAAAAGAGTGCAGTGTAGTCACTAAGTAATAAAATGTGCAAGTAACAGTGTAAGAGTGTTTGCAAGTATTGCTTGATTACAAAAGTGTGTTGCAGTCTGTAATCCAAACAGAAAAATGAAAATGTCTGAAATAAAGTCTGAAATAAAGATGCCCCACCTGTAATATAATAGTACACAACCTGCAGCAGGCTGAAAAGTACAGCTGCAGAAGATGAGCAAATCACATGTGTGAAATATATCCCTGTTGAAATACCGAAACATGACAGAAGTGAGACTGCTGGAAAGGATTGTAATAACTACAGGTAAAACATGTCAATAAAGCATAGAAGTAAGTACCATCCTGAATAGTAAAATGAAAACAAGTGAGAGAGTGTGAGAAAGAGGTATGAATCCACCAATAAAGTAGTAATAACCCCTGAATAAAGTATACTGCAGTCAGTACAGAATGAAATGAATGTGACAAGCAGAACCAAACTGTGAAATGTGTTCAAAGTGTTGCTGCAGCTGGAATGTGTATCCCAAAATCTGGATATGTTGCTCTCAGTCTGCAATATGCAGATAGTATGATTGTCTGAAATACCAAACATCCACAGTTGTCTATAGCTATATAAAGCAAATGTAGCAGGATGATGTAGCTGAACAAAGCCAGATATGAACGTGTATGAATAACAATAAAATGTATATTGATGTAGCAGTAACAGTCCTATCACCAAATTGAAGTAGTTATCATATAGGAAACTGTAGTTAGAATAGTAGTGTGTATATATCTGCAGCTATTAGAAATGTACAGCATATGTATTGGTATTCAAAGGTGTTAATAATATTTTCTTCACCCCACCCTATAACCATATATAATCCATTCCATGTGAAATTGGTATGTGCAATCACAATTAACACCCCTGGACATTTGTCCTGTTGGGTCATAAATATTTGCATGTACGTTGATGCATCTGCCCTGTTCATACATCCAAACCTGATGGCCTGTTGCCATCAATCAACCCTGCATGTTGTTGGACTGTGTATTGCTGTTCAAATTATGCATGTGTTATGCTCGCTGTTCAATGGTGTGAATATCTGGGTGTTTGGTTAATAGGAATACTAATGCATGCTGTTACAACTAATTGCGAATGGTATTGTATGTTACTAACCCAAACTGTCATGACATAATGCAAAACATAGAATGACAGGGAAGGCGGGTTCCAGCGGACCCACCTCTCCCACCTCAGCTGGCGAGTGCACCTGGCACTAGTGCCCAATCTGGACCCTCCTCCGGTGGCCCTGTGCCACCTGCGGGTGGAAGCGCTGCAGAGGATGGGGCCCATCCCCCCTCTGCAAGTGTGGCCAGAGGAGAACCACCACTCACTCTCCGTAGCATCTGGACTGTGGTGCGTAGGGAGATCCGGGACTCTGTTCTTGGGCCCCTACGCCAGCTTGAGGCACAGGTGGCACAACTTACGGGCATGCCTGTTGCCCGGCCCACACAGCCCCCAGCACAGCCCCGTCCTGGGCAGTGAAGGAACAGTGGCAACTGCCCATGGGTGGGGATATCAGTTCCACTGTTGCCATCTGTGGGCTCATGGGCTCTGGATATCCAAACATCCGTCCCCGTCAATTGTGTAACCACCCACACGTGTCATACACTGCCCCTGTATGCATCTTGTTTGTCTTGTCTGTTGACCTACCCAACCTACCTCCCCAGCTATACCGACTTCCTTCACCTGACATACCACTCTCACCTGAAAAAAAAAAAAAAAAGGGCACTCTGTACCGACAAAAAAATTACGCCCCATACATAGCTGCCCATTCCGCACACATGTCTGCTGGACATGGAAACTATCAATTACAATTGGCTGTACAACAAGTATTATTGTTGTCCTGACACCTCTCTCAGGGGTGGAAGGTTTCAAATGTCACACCAAATTACATACATATGCACAGCTGTTGCTGATGAAGAAATGGGCAGCTATGGGCCTTACCTACATCCCTCCTGCAAAACCCAAGCTTGTTTCCCTACTGTCTTACCCTCTTTGTGACCCCTTTTTCACCACTTTCCTGTCTCCCCATTTTAATTTATTTCAAAGAAAATAGTGCGGGTGTGTGCCAGAGTAAGCACTGTTAAGCGGTTGTAAGCGGGTGTGTGCGGAGCTGAACGCCATTGCGCATGCGGGAGCTCCACGCAAACCAGTGCTAACCTGGTTACAATTGCTTAAAAGTGCCTTAGTCACTCTGATTGACAGGTCCTGTAGTCAGTTCAAAAGCAAAATAAAATCCCACTGCCAGTCCCGAACCCAGGACCTTGGAAACAGTAGTCTGCGTGACCTACCACTAAGCCATGACTGTTATACAAGAGCATTGTGCTAAAATAAATATATCATGTAATAGTAGGAATGAATGTAAAGGGAATATAGGATGTGTAGTACACAAAGCATGTCATGTATACTTACTGTCAAATCTAGTGGATTTCCATAATAGTAGTGTGTGAACAGAAACAGCCATGCTAGTTGGTAGCTAGTAGGTAATAATGTCAGTTAATGTACATATATAAATATATGTATATTTACATATATATATATATATATATATATATATATATATATATATATATATAGTTGTAGGTGTCAGTGTGCATACACACTTACTACAGGAAACAGGAGAGAGGAATGGAGAAATGTGAATCTACAACACAGCCTGAATCATGAGAGAGATACTAACCTTTACACTCACAGAACAGTGTCCACAACATACCAGCATGGTCCCCGCCCTTACAATCTGAAAGGGCAATGCCTATCTCACATACCCTTTTATAGCACTGTCCTGAAATCACAGTGAGAGCTGCAATCAGTACACAACTGGCTGCATGCAATTAGCAAATGCTGGCTTACAATTGGTGCAGAGGCCATCACATGGACTTATGCAGATACCTACAAAAGCATCCTGTACTCACACTCCACACATGCAATACTTTCATTGCACTGTCTGGAGGCAGACAGAGAGAGAGAGAGAAAGGAAAAAAGAAAATAAGAACACAAACAACAACACACGGTACACAAACTAAGTTGAAGCTGTCAGCAGTGTCAGTACCAAGCTGGGCTAGCAGCAGCAGGAAGCTGTAGTAACGGTAATGCAACCAGCTGCGACAAACACAGGTAATGTAAAGTAACAAGTTAATAGTCTACATACTGTGAACCCTCCATATGTGTCATAGGTCTGTATCTATAGGTATGTCCATGTGATATGTTGTGTGCACGTAGTTCCACCCAAAGGGGATGACTATACATTACATGTCATTCAGTGTTAGGCCATGATCCTGGCACCAGTTGTCTGTTTCAGTAAGGCCTGTCTGTAGGATGTGTGTGTCAGCTGGTGTAACGACTATGGCGCTTAGTTTGCAGTCATCTGGGAACTTTGTTATCCACAACCCGCACATGTTTGCTTTTACATCTGAGAAGTAAATGCCAAACAAGAGGGGTCCTAGGACAGAGGCCTGTGGGATACCACATGTGACTGGCATTGAGTCTGACATGGCTCCTGCAATATCTATATTATGGATTCTGTATGTCAACCAGTGTGCAACCCATCATGTGACATATGTAGTAACATGTAAGCTAATGAGCTTGTCTATGATGCCTGAGTGGAGTACTGTGTTGAAGGCCTTAGGCAAGTCCAGGTAGGCTGTATGGACTGCGTTGCCCTCAACAATGGCTGTAGTGACTGTTTTGAAAGGTCAACCAGGTTCAAAAGGCAGGATCAGCCCATTACAAAGGCAAACTGGCTGGGAACAAGTGTCTGCAGGTACTCAATATCGCTGTATATGCGTCCCATACTGAATCATTCCATAGCTTTGCAGATCAGGCTGGTTAAGCTTATGGGGCGGTAGTTCCCAGGGTCAGTAGAGGTGCCTCCTTAGTGGAGTGGGACCACTGTTGCTGTATGCCAGTGTTCAGGTACATATCCCGTAGTACGGCCAAGGTTAAATATCAGTCTTATATGCGGTTGTATGTCCTCTTGGAGTTCACGTAGCACACATCCAGGGATACCATCAGGTCACATTGATGCTGTGTGTTCTGCTTTGCTGAGGGTGGCCCTCACCTGGACATCTGAGATGATAGGGAGGTTACATTCAGCTGTGATAAGTATTTCTAAGTGTGGGGGAGAAGGAGGGGGGATACGTGCACTGAACCTGTCTGCCAAAATGTTGTCAATATCTGTGTGTTCAGTGAATGTTAAGTAGGTGTGTAGTAACTCAGAGCATATCTGAGGCGTTTGGTCCATATGTGTAATATAACTGAAGAAGGCCTTGTGGTTATCTATAGTGTTCGTGGCCATTTCCCTCCCAGAGTAGGCCATGGATGTTGTTATGAGAGACCGTAGCTTATTACCAGTGCTGACCACAGATGCCTTCCCTTTATGTGAATCTGCTCTGTCTTGCAGTAGCCTCCTTCTATCATTATACAATCTGCCTTTGGCTGGGGTCCACCAGACAGGATGCCTAACCTTCATGCATAGGGTCTGGGTTAGAAAAGTGTGTGCATGTTCCATGCATTCTTTGGGATGTCCATGGGAAGCATTCGCAAAGGGGTCAGCAGTGTGGGTTGTGGCTTCCACTGGCCCAGTGGGCTGCATGGATACCATGTCAGTCCTAACAAGTGAATATCTGTCTAATCACATATATATCAAAGTAGTCTACTGTGCTGGTGGTGGTGGTGGGATATGTATATCCAGGCTGAGTAATTTGTGTCCAGATCACACTAGTGGATGGCGTTCCACATACAGTACCTTGGTATGAACCCCAGAGTGAGGTTGTGCATTGGACCTGTCTCAGTGTGCTGACCGATGGGGCATGCTACTATGTTGTATGGAATGTGGCAGGTATTGTTGCACAAGTGTTGGCTGAGCACTGATATCTGGCCATGTACTTGTGTATCCACCAAGAGACACACACATGCTACATATGGGAGTAGTAGTATATCACTACAGTTGAGTATCATGTATAGTATGTGTGCCATATATTTCTGACATAGTCTGCTGATATCCTGTTTGTCTTCTCTTCCAGGGACATGGCGTGTCAGTGAAATCCTGCCTACTCTGCTACAGAAGATGAAGAGATACACCAGAGCCTGGTGCGGGATTATGACATACTGTTTTCCTGCACCAGCCAGAATCAGCAGGAGAGGGCTGCACTGTGGCAAGACCTTGTCCATAGGGTAAATGACATTGGCACGCATAATAGGACATATGAGCAGGTACGACATCACTGCAGTGATTTAATCAGAAATGTCCATCAGCGTGCGTCGGATATCCACAGGCAACAGGTCGCCACAGGAGGTGGGGTGGCCACACATTCCCCCCTCACCAGACTGGAGGGGCTACTCCTAAGTGTTGTGGCTCCAGCCCTGGAACATCAACAGCAACACACCTGCATCATGATGGAGGCTGGATCCACACAGCAACACGACATGGAGCATGCAGGTAATATGCCATATGTACACTTGACTGTTCTGTACACTGTTAGTTTATGCATGTGTAAGGTGTGTCCGTGGTATGTAGCTGTCAACATAGCATGTAATTGTGCAGGTGTGATATTGCCAATATCAGCAGCTGACATGTGAAAGGCAACTACTGCACTGTATCATATGCTGTATCAATGGCACAGTTGTGCCCACTGACATTAATCTCCTCATTTCTGCAGGTCCCTCCGGTGTTACAGCAAGGCAGCCCATCCATGCTGGTGAGTGTGTTTTAACAATACCTATAATAGTCCTGATAGTGCTAGTAATACTAGTGTAACTTAGTAGTGCTCTGTGTGTAAACTGCGGGGTGTGCATGTGTGCATGTGTGCCTGTGTCCACGTGTGCATGTGTGCATGTGTGCCTGTGTCCATGTGTGCATGTGTGCATGTGTGCATGTGTGCCTGTGTCCACGTGTGCATGTGTGCATGTGTGCCTGTGTCCACATGTGCATGTGTGCATGTGTGCATGTGTGCATGTGTGCATGTGTGCCTGTGTCCACATGTGCATGTGTGCATGTGTGCCTGTGTCCACGTGTGCATGTGTGCATGTGTGCCTGTGTCCATGTGTGCATGTGTGCATGTGTGCATGTGCCTGTGTCCACGTGTGCATGTGTGCATGTGTGCCTGTGTCCACATGTGCATGCGTGCATGTGTGCATGTGTGCATGTGTGCCTGTGTCCACATGTGCATGTGTGCATGTGTGCCTGTGTCCACGTGTGCACATGTGCATGTGTGCATGTGTGCCTGTGTCCACGTGTGCACGTGTGCATGTGTGCATATGTGCATGTGTGCATGTGTGCATGTGTCCACGTGTGCATGTGTAAATGTGTGCATTAGTGCATCACTGGTAACATTGTGTAGACATTGTAAACTGTGTTTCCTGTCTTCCTCCCACAGGTTCTGGTGCTGCTCTGGTGTCCTGCAGCAGGGAACCTGAATCTGGTGCCACAGGTACTGATAATGATGATATCTGTGTAATGGCACAGGAAGGTGTGTCAGGGTCCGTCATTGGTCAGCCAATTGACAGTACACAGCTGTCAACCCCATCATTGCGCACAGTCATCCTACCAGTACATCCTATGTCACTATTGTCCCTAGGTGATGGACAGGATACAAAGGGCATTGACCAGGGTAATGTGGTATCTGTGGCACATGCTTCCCCACACAGCAGCCATTGGCAGGGTCCTGCGATGGTACCACACAGACAGTTGCCCATGGGTTCTCGTGGGAGCATCCGTGGGCGTACTGCCTTTGGCAGACGTGCCCAAAGAGGTCTGTCAACCTCAGCTATGTTTTGGGCTGTCATGCAGGCACAGTCGCGTATGGAAAGGTACACCAGACAGGGTCTGAGGGAGCTGAGAGCATGTCGCACAGCCATGACTGACAGTATGCCTGACATCGCGGATGCTATCTGTAATTTCACTGATGTCATAGACAGACGTTGTGGGGACATATTACAGCAGTTCCACAACCACATGTCCATGAGCCAGGGTAATGGTGGATGGTTGTGCCGTCAATGTGGCCATATGCCAGCAACAGCAGCAACTGGCAGTCGGCACAGACGACAACAGGCCCGCGGACACCCCCATAGTGCCAGCAACAGCCCCAGCAATTCTGGGTCTGTGCTGTCATCAGAACGCCCCAGGAGACCACGTGCACATGGCTTTGGACAGTCCCAACAGGGACCTGTGTCCAGTCAACACACTCCCACTTCTGATGACAGTACCCAGTCTGGCTTAGTACCGGATATGGTCCGTAGCACCCCTGCCAGGCACAGGTACCGTGTCCGTGCCCACAGACACTGATCTGTATGACCTGCCAAGTGCAGTCTGTGGCTATCCACAAACTCCAGTATATGGCAGCCATGAGGTGGAACTGTGTGCATGCATGCACACATGTGAAATGTTAACACCTAGGGCTACCACATACATGCACACACTGCACCAACAGTGCCCCACCCTGTACTGCTGTCCCTCACCAACACACATACACACACATGCAATTGGTGGTATCAGTGGCAGACTCAGACATACCTAATTCACACCCTGTGCATATGATGAAACTGTGCCACCTCCTGCAATCTCCAACATCAGTGCAGGAACAGGTAAACACGTTGCTGATGCACAGGGCGACTACATAGAAGTGTATTACTAGTATCATCTTGGTAACAGTACAGTGTGCTGATATGACTGTGTGTATATCCCAGCATGCCTGATGCAGTAACTGTATGACTGTCCTGAATTGTTATCTACACCCATAGTAAGTACCATAGTGTAACAGCTGCACATTATTGCATACCGGTGGTAAGGATGTCAACAGATAGCCACATACATAGGTAGCACAGGGGAGAAGTTAATGCAAGTAGTGATACGCAATGATGGACATGTACAGTAATGGTGGCAAGTTGCCCACAACGACTATGCAATGTGGATGTTTGCGCATGTTGATATGTGTGCAGTACCAATGTAATACAAATCACAATTAACTATGACATAATATCAGTTCTACCATGAACATCTGAGCTGTGCATTCCTGGGTACATGTTGATAGTGCCTACATATTTGCACTGTTACCTACTGTAAGTGTTACCCCTTCTTTGTTATACAATGGACTACTTCCAGCCCTGCTTACTGCAGCTTTGTTTGCATGCATGTTCGCTTGGGGTTCCCTGGAACACTGCTTCCACCTGCAATGCAGAGTTACAGAGCTTCTCTGGACTCCTAGTGACATCTGCATAGCGTACTATACGTATGTCAAGTTTCCACATGACAGAACGTCACTGTCTGTCCTGTTCGCATGTACGTTGCCTGTGACACATTGCACATAACTTACCTGGCATTTACCCTCGTGTGCAGTCATATATGCCAGTACTATGAAATCAGTAGCAGTACACCCACACATACACACCTTCAGTATGTTGTTCCCCATTGGCCCTATGTGTTGGTAATCACCATGGCAATCACATTACTATGGTAGCATGTGCAAAGGTAACCTGTGAATCACCTCTATGGTCCAGTTGTGGTTTATGTGAGTCATGTGGCAATGTCACAGCTGCCACATGTATGCAGTCAGCCCTCTCCCCTTGCCAGGAATGTACAACACATGTGTGGGATGCCACCACATAGCCAATCTGGGGACTGAGCACTCTGAACCCAGTACTGCCATACCCTGTCAGGTGGCATGACATACTACAGTGACTACAATACCAGTCTGACATAGACCCGCACTGATTGCAATCTGATCACACTGGGGCATACTTGGAGACTCAGAATAGCATCCTGCCTGAGCATCACACACCTTCGCAGCTGGCACACAGGCATATGTTATGTCAGAACAGAGCACATGCCACACATGGCCAACACATCCCGTGTGCCGCACACTCACAGCCTGTAGGGCTACACAACACACCTGCTACAGATATGTCAGGTGCCTCTCTTGGCCGCTGCAGTGGGGTTCGTCTCAACAGGCTGTACATGGTGAAGGTCACTGTGATATGCCTGTGGGACACTATGGTCCACCACAAAACACATGCATACAGGTCAGTCAGAGGCATGGACACATATGACTCAGTCATTGACCATGCCACTATGGATGACCTGAGACATACCTCCCTGGACTACATGACAGGGAACATAGAAGGGATCTCTCAGCATGTGGCATGGGCCAGTATGAGCCTGATCTTGGTTGCCATCATACCCTCACCAGGTATGCTACCACAATATGTCGGAAGGGTGTTCTATGTCTACATTCTGCTCAATCTCCAATGTCATTCATAGGGTATCCAATGGCTGTCAACGTGTGCTTACATGCTAGGGAAGCCACAATGATTTGCGAGGGGCAGCTTGCACGTGACACCCATGGGCCATTGTATATTGGCGAAGCCCCTTGATACACACATAGTGCCTTTTGCTGCAGGACATGGATTACATAGTCACCTCCGCGGGTATCACACAGGATAGGACACTAACAGTGATGCTACACAACACCAGCAGTGTACGCCGCAAGATGCATGCACTGGACACTGTCCTCAGCATGGTGAACTGCAATATCTGTGCAGTACCAGATTCCTGATTCATGGCTCACAGGTGCAACCCATCACTGCCAGGTTATACCTCATACCATGCCTGTCATCCCCTACACATGTAACACACATGGACAGGGGGGTGGTATCCCAAGGCACCACAGATACACACACCTCCAGGTTGTTGGCACAGCACAAAGCATCAGAGCCTATCCATGAGCAGCTAACAGTGTGTTCGACTGCCTTCTGGTTCATAGCCTGGCACACACAACCCTCCCATACACAGGAAACCCACCTATCCTCCCTAACAACACTGGCAATATGACAGTCTCAAGAAATGTCTTTATATGGCTGGACTGCATCCAGCAAAACATTGTGCGTGAGCATTACTGTAGCTACAACACACTAGCTGAAAGGTTCCCAGCATGTAGTCGCTGAATTGCAGTGGAACAACATGTTACCACTCCCACAACAGGTGAGAACATGTAGCACCTGTTCATCGACTACATGTAGACTATATGGCCCAGACCAGATGTGTATCCCCTGCTGTAGGTATTATACCATATACAACCCACACTGTGTAGACACATACCGCGTGCGGCCCCTGCACAGTAAGACACAGTCATATTGTTATGCATTGTGAATACCATTTATCCACTTGAGGCACGTGTCAGACATGGTAACTACTGAAGGTCACAGGTATATATGTGTATGTGTCACACACATACATCATGTGTGCATTTCCAGTGCTGGTTTAGGCAATGGCATGCATTGTTATGAACAACAACCCACACATGCTAATATTGTGTGACACAACCATACTTGGCAGTTGTGGGTTTCCAAAACATACCTATCTGTGCTCTGACAGTGGTAATAGACCCAGTAGCACTGTGCACTATTGGCATTACTGGGCAAGTAGCCCTGTTTGGCTGTACTGATAGTGTGGTGACATCCCCTGTGTTTACTGGGGGAATATGCAGCATCTGGTGTATTGTAGTATTTGCCAAAAGGATCTGTTCTCTCACACTTGCAATTACACACACCCTACTTTACTACCCCCCCCCCACACACACACACACTTGCCATTTGCAGGATTCATACCCCTACCTAACTATGTCACGGCATGTGAGAGAGACACATTAGCGAAGCGCACTATTCGGATTACTAGGAAGTTCCTCTTCTCCGGCTGTACTTATAGGGTGCTGACATCATCAGTGTTTGGAAAGGGTAATGTGCATCATGTAGTGTGATCTCTTGATTGCCAAAAAGCACATGTCTTTCATACAGAATTGCACACACACAAACTCCCCTCATCCAAACACACACACTTGCCATTTGCAGGTTTCAAATCCCTACCTAACTATGCTATGACACTTGAGAAAAACGCATTAGCAGAGTGCGCTATTCGGATTACTGGGAGGTTTTCCTTCTCCTGCTGTACTTATAGGGTGCTGACATCATCAGTGCTTAGATAGGGGAATGTGCATCCTGTAGAGTGTTTTTCCAGTTGCCAAAAGGGACATTTTCCTCACACAAACTTGCACACACACTAACCCCCCTCCACACACACTGGGCAGTTGCAGGATTCAAACCCCTACCTAACTATGTTATGACACTCATGACAGATGCATTAGCAGAGCGTGCTATTCGCATTACTGGGAGGTGTTCCTTCTCCTGCTGTACTTATAGGGTGCTGACATCATCAGTGCTTAGAAAGGGGAATGTGCATCCTGTAGAGTGTTTTCCCAGTTGCCAAAAGGGGCATTTCCCTCACACACACACTAACCCCCCTCCACACACACTGGGCAGTTGCAGGATTCAAACCCCTACCTAACTATGTTATGACACTCGTGACAAACGCATTAGCAGAGCACGCTATTCACATTACTGGGAGGTTTCCCTTCTCCTGCTGTACTTATAGGGTGCTGACATCATCAGTGCTTAGAAAGGGGAATGTGCATCCTGTAGAGTGTTTTCCCAGTTGCCAAAAAGGACACTTCCTCACACAGACTTGCACACATCAACCCGTTCACACACACACACACACACACACACACACACACACACACACACACACACACACACACACACACTGAGCATTTGCATGGTTCAAACTCCTACCTAACTATATTATGGCACTTGAGGGAGACGCATTAGCAGAGCGCGCTATCCGAATTACTGGGTATCTGTTCTGCACCTGCAGTATTTATAGGGTGCTGACATCTTTATTTCTACAGAGGTATGTACATCTAGTACTACCTGTCAGGTGGGGGATAGCATATATATGCATTTGCAGCCACCTACTTCAGGGTCAGATATGCACATCGCACTGGCAGGTTATGTTCTATACCATGCTTCATGACCACAGGACCTGTAACACACAACACAACCAGTCCGGAACACCACTCCCACATCCAGGACACACACTTTGCTTCCCTGGGAACAGTGCCGGGATATGCAGGTGTTCACATACACCATTCCAGTTGTTAAAATCAGGTACAGGCATATTGTGTGTGGGAACTACTCAGGCCTCTACAACTTTACCCTACAGCCACTACAATTTGTGGGTCCATGTGCTATGGCAGAACCACTCACCACAGCCACATGGGGGAATACATATTGCACCTGTCCATCTGCAACATGGGTACTCACTGTTCCACACCAGAGGTAGACCACCATTGTTGATATCTGACCATACCCACCTTTCCCTGGACATCCATATCCCATCCCCACCCCAGGCAAGGTTGTCACTGCAAACAAACTGTATTTAGCACAAGCAGACTCTACACTTGTGAAGACTGGGGTGGACGACTTCAAAGGACCCATGCTGGGGGACTATACTGGCCACTCTGCATAATCCTTGACAATTGCATTCTATGAGCATGTGTAAGGTTTGCATTGATCATGCTATCTCACATATACCCATGACTGCTCCACAACAGGACACCTGTCAGGTGTACACCAGCCATATATGAGCCGTCCAACAGACAGAGTGAGCTAATACATTGCAGAGCTGTAGCCCACAGAGGGAGGACATCTGTGAACAGTACCGGCACAACACTTCAATCCCACATAATCATCACAACACAGTGTTGACAGTGGCATTGTCCAGACAATGCAGATAGGGCTCCCCTCAGTCTGTTATTGAAGCCCACTTACTGTTAGAGGTCCTCAGCAACCCTCTTCCAGCACACACCAACAACATGGATGTGGCTTAGCACATTCAAACCCTGGGATCTCCACTGTGCCCCTGCTTGACAGAGGCACAGCTCACTAGCTTCACACGTTGCCTTATGTGACCTACTTTACAGTGGCACAGTAGCCTACTGTACTGGGGATGCAGATGCCAAGCACACTCTGGCTAGCTGTCATTCCCTAGGACAAACAGCCTAGTATTGACCTCTACACCCATATGTTTAATTGTCAGATGCACAATATTTGTTGCTGTTAGACTGTGTGCAGGTCTTTATTGCCATAGCATTCCCTGTTCCTATGAATAACCTGTGTATCTGTGGAAGATGTTTGAATATGAGGGCGATCCACTATATCACTTATGTCTCTGTAGTCATTTACTGTGTGCACTTGGCAGATTGCTGTGTTGTGGTTGGTTCCTGGAATGACACATACAAATACCAGATATGTGTGGCCAACTGCTAAATGGAGATATGGCCTAAGTGTGTGAGCATGCCTAGTTCAGCCTTTCCATGGCATGTTGTCTGACATATGCCTCATTTATCAAGGTGTGCGAGCATGTCCAGTGTAAGCTTTCCATATGTTGAACTCTGCAGTCCACCACATATTTGGGTGGGTGCGAACTTCAACAATATCTCACGTTTATGGTTGTGTGTTGGGTGTCATGTTGTGTACTTACTGGCCAACTGCTTTGTGTTTGCCACAACAGGGATTATACTGTGCCTGTAGGGATTGCATGGGATACTTTGCATACAGTTGTCAACATCCTTTCATAATGACCTAACACTGTAGTACCGTATAGTGTACTGGTTCAGTACTTTCACTGTGGTGGACAGTATCCTGGGCTTTAGTCTTATCACTGCTTGACATCTTCATAGTGAGCACAACAGACTGTGTAGGGGCCAGTTGTGCACATATGACCATGTTGCATTATGTTCAGATATGGACTACCTACACCAGGCTTGTCCAACATTGGTAGTGTATTCCACAACATAGGTGGACATTGGCAAACACTAGCGATGTTCCCTAGGCCATTTCTGATGCTAGTCACAGAGTGTGTTTGTCCTTTGACACACATTGTAACTGGAGTTTGCCATAACATATGTCATGGTTAGTATACTGTGCCTCCATCTACCTCTGACATAACAGTGATACCCAGGGTAAACCTACCATCTCCCATCCACTCATCAGGATTCCTCTTGAGGGGTGTCAATAGGTGACTCTCTGGCTAACCTGTACTGGGAGTTTACTCAAGAGTGGGGGTGGCTTCTGTGTTATGGACCATTCAGTACAGCTTGTCCTATGTATGTCAGTGCTGGGGTTCAGGTCTCTCATGTGCATAGCTCACTGCCATTCAGATTGTACAAGGTGCAGCATGTTCATTGATTCCAACTTGGACATGGCTTCATACATCAGGCACAGCTTGCCTCTGGGTGGGCAGTATGGCAGTGTGTGGAGCTGCAGTTTGTTTAATCAGGCAACACATGGCATCTGTTCATGCTCTTTGCTACTCCTGGTGAGGTACTGTTGTGAACCTTACAGTTGATGGAGGTGTCTGCTGAGGTATATCCCACAGGGGCTATTGTAGTCAATTGTGACGCTGTTGAAGGATGACTGCAGAGCCACAGTGACCTCCCCTTATCTAGATCTGACAACCTTCATGATTGGGTGGGTATATGGTATGTTTCTGCGAACACTACAGCCACATGTTTGTCCAATGCAGGATATCTATCACCTTGTGTCCCCAGGTCTCTCATTACATGTTAGGTACGTAATGGGTTAACACCTGTGTGGTAATTGGTGGGCACTTACTGTATATCCACGGTGGTTGTCAATACACATTTCTGCAATTAGCTTGCTGACATGGCTATGGCTCCAGTTGTGTGTTTCTATGTGGCCCTTTTGTGGGTTGCTTGTGTCAGCTGGGGGTCAGATATGGTGGGCAGTTTGTACTCCTCTGCATACATGTTCAGTCACAGTCCTTCCATGTTGACCTGTACCTATGGGACATATATACGGAACGGGGGAGGTCCCAGGACCAAGCCTTGTGGGATGCCACTCATATCTGCTTTGTAGTCTGACATGGATGCAGCATGTCTGACCATGTCAGTTCTGTCCTTGGTCTGGTTTGCAACCCCTCTACTGACATAGGGGTTTATATTTAAGCTGGTGAACATATCCATACTGAACTCGTAGGGTATTGTCTGTAAGCATTTGCACAGTCCAGCTACGCTGTGTGGACCACATTGCCCTCATCAATGACCTTAATGACTGTTTCAAATGGGTCAAACATGTTTAGGGGCAGGATCTGCACTTATGACAGCCACACTGGGTAGGGTCCGGTGTCAGTAGGTTCCTGATAGCTTTATGTCTGCGGTACATGCTGATCCTTTCCATAGCTGTGCAGACCAAGCTTGTCAGGATCCTGGGGTGGTAGTTTGCAGTATCCATTCAGGCAACACCTTTGTTGTGAAGGACCACTGTTGTTGTACACTGCTCTTTGGATACATATCCTGTGGTAAGTCTGACACTGGGCAGTAGTGTGATTTGGCATTCCATTCTTCTTGGAGTCCATGTTGGCCTCAGCCCAGGACATCATCTCATACCTTTGCTGCTGTGTATTTTGCTTTGTAGATGATGGCTGTTACCTCGGCATCTGCAATGTCAGGGGGCCAGCAGTCTGCTGGGATAGATATTTTGCATTCTGGGGGGGGGGGGTTTGCACTGCACCTGTCAGGTTGTATGTTGGCAATATGTGTGTGTGTTTGATATGTTGTTTGTAATATCTGTGTGATTTGGAGCATATCTGTGAATTCCCATCATGGTTCCTACCATCAGTTGAGTAAGCCTTGTGATTATCCTTAGTGTCCTGTACAATTTGTATCTTCATAGGTTCATAGGTTCATACTAGGCTATCCACCCTAGGGCATTAGTAAGCCTAGCCAGAGTGTGTGTGTCTTTCTCCGCCCCTTGCTATGTGAATATTATGGTCATTTATGATTTTCTTTATTGTGCCTCTGTCTGGACGTGACACAGTGAAGACCCCCAGTGTACATCTATGATCATCCATCCACTTGGCAATATTCCTGTTGAGGGGTGTCAGTGAGGGGCTCTGCCTAACATGGATTGGGATCCTGTTCCAGGGTGTGGGGAGTCTCTGGGTTATGTATCTGTCCCTCCAGCACATCCTATTTCATTATGTGTTGAGGTTGACATCTGCCACTCTCACAGCTCCATTGGCTTTGATTTCCTGGAGTGGAGCATGTCCATTACTCCTGTGTTGGACATGGCCTTGTACACCAGACATACAACGCCTCTGTGTAGGCAGTCTGTGACTGCATTCATCTGGGGTGTCTACAGCCAGGCAGCATATGACATATATTTGACACCCTTTATCCTCTTGGTGAGGTACCTTTGAGGTCTTCCTAACCGCTGCAGGTGTCAGGTACGGTACATCCCATATGAGTCATTGTACTAGATTATGGGTCTGATAAGGGAACAGTACAGGGTCACAGTGACCTCTGTTGATGTAGATGTGAATCCTTTCATGATACGGTGTCCAATATAGACAGTCTTCCTAGCCACATTGGCATTGTGAGTGTCACATGACAGGTTACTGTTGACTTGTGTCCCTAGGTCCCTGATTACTCCTTGCATACATAATGGTTTACCACCTATGTGGTAATTTGTGAGTACCTTGTTTGGTATTTGGTGGGACATTCATACTGTCCAGTGTCTTCAGGATGTCTGGGTGGGGTTCCTGTGTGTGAGAGTGTGGTCTGTCACATGCTACAGACTGTACAGCAGTTTTGACTACAGTTAGGTGCACATGGGTGGTCTCCGCTGCTTCGTGCATTGTCAGTTACCTGGCCGTATGGGTGTCTGTGCTGCATATGGATACTCCTCCTCCTTTGATGTTTTGGTCCAGGTGTTGGGGCCATAACGCATGATATGTGGTATAACCTGGTAGTGCTGGTGTGCTGTCAGTAGGCTTGCAGCAGGCTTCTGTCACTGCACAGACATCGATGTTCTCCATACTGGGACGTGCCTCAGGAGCATGCATATTGCAGTTTACACATCTGGCATTGGTCAGCATTATCCTTATGTTTCTTACCACTTATGTTTTCTAGAGTGGTGGGTTAGTTTTTTCGGCCTTGCCTACGTACGGCTCTATGGAGGTGGCAAAGGCCTTATCCAGTATCCAGATGCCCAGGGATAACAGGTGCAAGCCATCCCTGGAACAGCAGCATGGCTTGTCATGCATGACATCTCAAGCAGACAGAGATTAGACCCTCCTGGACTGACAGCTGTAATTGTGCCACCTGTTAAAGCTGATCATTCTGTGTTTGTACTGTGGCATCATTCTTGGTGAGGGTTGGATGCTGCAAACGGCCAGTGTCATACCGGCCTGGAGTACATACTCAGAGAGCTCATCCATGTCTCTTTTCATGTAGTCCAGGGAGGTACATCTCAGGTCATTCACACCAGCATGGACAATGAGTGCATCATATTTCTGCTTGCTTTGGGGTGACCTGCGTACTTGTGTTATGTGGCATATTGTGGCAGCCTACAGGCAGCTTACTGTACCCTTTCCCTTGTTCAGTCTGGTGAGTGGGATAGCAGTGTGTCTGCCCATACAGACACCTATTATAACTGTATCAGGCATGTTGTTTCTCCTTCTGGCCTGTGACTGTTTGGCACACCAGCTTTGTGTACTATGTGTTGCATGTGCTATGTCTGGAGGTTGTGGTTGCTTGGGGTCTGCTTTGGAGGCCTCTGTTGGTGTGGTGTGTTTGTAATTAGGGCCTCTGGGAATGTTGTTCTCTGTTTATGTGTTTGTTTTACAGTTGTGATAGGTCTATGTGGGACTGGGTTTGTGGTGTATGTGGTTACCTTCTCCTCCTGACTAGTTTTGTCAGTACTGAGTTGGGGGAGCTCAGCCTCCGGTTTGGATAAATGGTTGCATCTCTCACATATATTTGTATTTATTGGGGGGAGTTGAGGGTTGTCTGTGTACTTGGGGCAGGTGTCACATTGCCTCAGGATTCACAGATTCTACTTGTTGTGGCTGGCCTTAGTGGATTGTATGTGTGGACATATTTTATTGCCATACTACTGATCAGTGATTACTTCCCTTTTTATGTTTGCTCTATCATGTAGTAGCTTCCTCATTCTCTTGCATGGTTTGGTAATGGCTGGAGTCCAGCATACCAGATGCCTGCATGTATGGCATTGTGTCTTGTTGTTATTTGTGATTGCATAATCCAAGCATTCTTGGCTGTGTTCATGGAATGCCTGTATAACATATTCTGCAGTGTGTCCCATATTCTGCACCTGCACAGGGCCTTTCGTGGATTCCACATCAGTTTGGAGGGGTGCAACTTATGCTTTACACATGTTTGTCACTGTGGTTTTCTGGCCAGGGACTGTGGTCAGGATGTGTATATCCGGTGTGATTACTCTATGGTCTGGTCTTACCAGTGAGGGATACACTTCTCATCTTGCCATCCAGTACACATGTTGCTGATTATCACATCCAGTATGCTTACCCATCTTGTGGGAGTGGTACGTTGTTCCTGGGCATTTTGGTTTATGGATTCTGGGAACTTTTCTCCTACTGTGTTGGTGCTAGTATAATGCTCCCAGTGTATGTCTGGGTATTTTCAGTCAACCAATATAATGTGGTTTGGGGGGGCTTGATATATTCATGTAATCCAACATAGGCCAGGTGCAGTTCCTGGTGTTAGGACAGTAGTCTGCAGCAGGCTATATACTGGGAGGCGGTTTTAGCCATTGGTATTTGACCATGGCTAATCCATGCTGCTTCTTGTTGTGGTACCAACATGGGGGTGTGATTATCCTTGACAATTGTTGCTAGTCACCCTCCTTTTGTAGCTTGTTCCATGTTTTGAGGCTGTACAGCACAGTATGAGGTGTAACCTGGTAGTGTTAGGGTACTGATGTGAGCCTTGACCCAGTTTTCTATTACAGGACTGATATCAACATTCTCCATACTGTGTGCGTTTACACTGCACACATCTTGCTGTTTAGACTTCTGGCATTGGGTAGCATTACATCTAGGTTCCTATCCCTTGTGGTACCTATGAAGGTGGGTTTGTGTTTTGAGACTTACCTATTCAGGGCAAGCTGTGGGCACTGACAGCCTTTGCCAGTATCCGTGGGGCCTGGACTGATAGGTGCACGCCACCCCTAGCAGGTGGTGCATCATGTCATGCTCAGCATGTCTTCCCAGGCTGAAACACATTGGCTCCCCTTTGACTAACTGCATTACTTCAGCCAGTTATTGCAATTGATCATCCCATTGTCATTTTGTGGCTTCATGCTTGGTGAGGGTGGATGTTAGTCAGGGTCCTCAAGTGTGCATATAGTACATGGTGTTACATTACTTAACACATGGCATTCATGCCTCAGGTGGTGCTGCAGGGCTGCCTCTGTCGGATGCACATATTACACTCGCTGTACATGTTTGTGAGCAGGTCATGTCATTTTAGGCATCCCTGTTATTATTTGAGTGAGTCAGAGGGGGTATCATTCCCAGGGTTCCTACTGAGCCAGTGTATGTGCTATGCATTGCCTCTTTGCCAAGGCCAGGGCATACTGGGCATGCCTCCTTCTGCCTACTGGGGCAGGCTCAGGTTGTTCCTCCTCTGAGTCACGCTCTGCCTGTGATGGCCTTGGCAATGGTGGGGGGCTGTTTGGCCCAGCCCTATGCTGGTCCTGCTGCAGCTGTTTTCACAAGATCATATTATGTAGCATAGCACATACCATGACAATTTGGGTACATGTAGTTGGTGAGTACTGCAAGGCTCCACCAGATGTGTCCAGACACCGGAACCGTGACTTGAGCAGCCCAAACACATGCTCTATTACATTACGTGTTTGTGCGTGTGCCTCATTATGGTGTTCCTGTTCAGGTGTGGGTGCGTTTCTGATGGGTGTCATCAGCCACGGCTCCAGTGCATAACCTGCATCCCCCACTAGGTGTCCGTGTGGGATGTCCCCATTGGCAAATGTCTGGTACAGCTGCGTCAAATGCCAGATGTGAGAATCATGGTAGCTCCCAGGGCAGTCAGCACACACATTCATTATTATGCCCTGGGCATCACACATGACCTGACAGTTGATGGAGGGGAAGCCCTTGTGGTTAATGTAGGCCCTACCCCGCTCACTGGCTGGTGCTTTGATGCGTATGTGCATGCAGTCTATTGCACCCACTACCTCAGGGTATTCCGCTATTTGCTGGAAGATATGCATATTGCTGGCCAATACCTCACGGGCATTGGGGAAATATACATGATCACCGACTTGTGCTGACATGGCATCCAGGAACTGGTGCAGTACCCTGGAGGTTAATGCCTGTGATATCCCCATCATATCACCAGTTGGTCTCTGGAAGGTACCTGTTGCTAGTATTCTTAGGCCAACACATACCTTGGTTTCCACTGGGATGGGTTCCCCTCTGTTGGTTCTGTGTGTGAGGTGTGGCCTGCACAGCTCGACTATTTGCTGCAGGAGCTCTCTGTCCACTCTATAGCGCTCTACTATCTCCAGCTCATGTAACCCATGGTAGGTGACCCTGGGCCTGTACACTCTTCTCTGTCTCCTCACTGTGGGTTGTCTGGCACCATCTGCATTGTCACCACCCTCAGCAAGTCACCTATGTCTCATTATGACAGCTATGGCAGCCCCTAGCATTTCTGCTCTGAGTTCAGCTTTTTCAGTTTTCACTTCTAATAGCTTACTCCTGTCTTGCAGTGTCTCTTGAGAGAAACATCCTGCACTGCTGTTTGCAGAGTTTTAAGTGCTGGGCTGGGCTACTATTCTGCCTGTGTAATTGTCTGTTTCTAATTGTTTTCACCTGCTAGCTCCAGCAGTATTCCCTGCTAGCTTCCTACTTATTCTGTTGCTTCCTTTTTCCTTTCTGTTTCCTCAGGGGGGAGCAGCGTGCATACCAGTGGAAACATGCTCACAGTGGCTTACACGCGTGCACACATGCTTACACGGTGCAGGATCTGCCTATTCGGGTTAAAACATGCACACACCAGTGCAAACAGTGTTGAACATCTACCAACACGCTCCCACATGCTCAGTCTGCCTTACACGCGCGCACACTGCCCTACTCGCGCATCATGGCATGCACACGTGTGCATGCATGCCCAGCAAGAAACTTTGGCATAAGTAACAGTGTACACCTTCCATTTCTTGACTTTCCCATTCTTATCTTGTGGCACTCCTCTTTCCATGATCTATGTCTGTCATCTGTCATGTAACACTGACCTCCAATGAACTGCATTTCTTTCTACCATTCCCCCCTGTGATGTCACCTATCTCCTACTCTATTCCTCTCCCTTATGTATCTCTTACACTACTCAGACTGTGCACATTTGCTATGTGACTGTGTGATTCAGTATCCTAACCCTCAATTACATCAGATTGCCTACTAATGCTTAGTTACATGCCTTAGACTCAGCTTCCCCCGTTAGCAACCACTACACAGTGGCCATGTTGTTTTTGGTCTGCTGGTCCCTGCATTGTCATTCCATGCATTGCATAAAACCCACATGTGTGGGTTTATAACCTTCATTTTTATGTTTTATACAGCGCAGCCCGTTTGCGCAGGGCTGCGCTGGGTTTAAACATCGCCGAAAAAAAAATTATATTTTTTTAATATTTGCATCGGGGTACCTTGCCAATGGCCACATACTTGGCCATTGGCATGCTGCCTGACACATATGCACCCTTTATGTGGAGCTGACATGGCTCCATTGTGATTTTTGCAGAAACGTACTCAGTTGTCAACTGAGTACATTTCTGCAGCTAAAACGGCTCTTACACGGGCTGATTTCTGTTTCAAGGATCGCTACTCTACCTCATTTGCATGCCTTTCGGCTGCAAGTGAGGTATTTAGCATATCCACGCCCAGTCCGTATAAGAGACGTTTTAGCTGGTCTCTTACACGAAGTTTCGGGCTGTTCCTGGATCGCGAGGCTTGCATGGAGTGTTACACGTCTCTTACACTCCGTGCAAGCCTTCGTGAAACCTACCCTACGTTTAATATAATAGAACACAGAGAAAGTAAACGCATTTGCTGACAACTCCCGCTTCATCAGACTAACATTAAACAGGTTTAACAAAACATTTTAAATAGACTCATAGATCACATAGCAACCAACAAAAACAACACATAAAAGCATGTGGAGTATAAATTAATGTGCTAGCGGACCAAGGTGCTAATGTTATAAAATAAAATAATCAACAACTATACAAATACCCTAACTATTTAAAACTCTAATAATACCTTCATAAAGCCATGTACTAAAATTATATATATATATATAAATATATATATATATATATATATAAATATATTCATAAAATACATATGTATATAATCTGTTTTCAAAAAATGCAGTACATATAAAAAGTATAAAAATATATACAGAGAGGCTAAGCACAGTAAATATTACTAAAAGGTATGTATTATATATATACACATTACATACAAATATTAATGTTTCAGTGATCTTGCTCTTAAAAAGGTTTTAAGGATACTTTATTATTAAGTCCAGGTGGTACATCCGACTGAAATGTGAGTATCCATTCCTGCTTAACACCTTCTGTACGACTATTCAAATTACCTCCTCTTTTATTAACAGGGACTATTTTAAGTACAAAAAACTTAAAACCAAGTGTGTGACCTTCTTCTTTGATGTGCATTGCAAGTTCACTGCTTTCCTTAGCATTCCTGACATCCCTTATATGCAGTATTCTGTCTTTCAAAGGACGATTGGTCTTTCCTATGTAAAAAGCATAGCAGATTGTGCAATAACTAAAGTAAACCATGTTCTTTGTTTGACAATCAGCATAAAAATTAGACTCAAAGGTGAACCCCTTGTGTGGATGTAAAAAGCGGCTTCCCACATGTATATATTGACAGGCTGTACACCTCCTACAACTGTATGTACCTAACCTGTTGGATTGATTATATTAAGAATGTCCCAGTTATTCTTAATAATATCGCACACTATATTAATATTACTAGCATATGTGAGTGGCATTCTAAGTGCATCCATCTCAGTAGTATTATTAGGGCCTGTATAGATGTTATCACTACTACATACTCCAACTTGCATGTTATAATATGGTTTACACCTACCACTTCTCTCTCTCCATGCTAGTTCCAGTTGTGTGTCTATATTGTGCTCTCTATACCCTCTTGACATAAACTCTTGTTTTAGCGCAAATAGTGCTGACCGTAAAGCAATATCATCATTATGCAAATGTATAACACGATAAATTTACCCTTTCAGGACATTTGCTCTAGTATGTTTACGGTGCATACTGCTGTTATGAAGTACAGTATTCTTCTTGATGGGTTTCTTCTACAAAGTAGTAGATACTAAATGAAATGCATCTCTACTAAACTTGACATCTAGAAACTCTGTCTCCCTGTCAGAATATTTATGAGTAAATTTAAGGAATGTAGTCGCATTGTTGATGTATAGAATAAATTCCTTAAAGAGCTCCTCTGTATCATGCCACAAAAGGAAGATATTGTCCACAAAACGTTTATACCAGACAATGGATGTAGCAAATTCATTATTGTTAATCACATGATTAACATCCCATTGAACAAGAGAGAGGTTGGCACAGCTGTTGGCACAGGCAGTACCCATAGCCACACCAACCTTCTGTATATAATATTCATCTCTGAACATAAAAATGTTGTTTTCTAGGATAATCTCAAGCAGTGCACACACACTAAACTAATCTTATTAGGTTGCATCTCCTTTGTATGTAAAAGGTCTCTAACACTTTCAATACCCCAGTCATTCAGGATTGTTGTAACAAGCGATTCTATGTCTAATGCAACCAGCCAGCATGGATCTGCAAGTGCTTCAAGGTGTACACCTAACTCTACAAGGAAATCCTTAGTGTCCATTAACACAGTTGTGCATCCACTCAAGATAGGATGTAAGGAATTCTGTACAAAAATTGAGAGAGGCTCTGTAGCCCATCACCTACTGGACACAATTGGGCACATAGGGGGATTAGCAAGTTGTTTAGGTATTTTCGGTAACCCATAAATGGTGGGAACATGGACCTGACTGGGTATCAAAGAGATGATATGTTTTAATGCTGTTGTCAGCTGTGGAAGTAGAAATGCTTGGTTGATTTTTAACGAGGAAGTTGCTCAAACTTGGGCGCAAAAGCTCGCGTATTCCATTAAATTTGATTTGTTCTTCAGTCTGCGTTGGATTTTGATTTGATTTTTTTATTTTTTGTTTCATCACTTCATTTTTGAGTTTAACCATTGGAAATTCAACAGTAAAATACTCAAAAAGTGACTGTGTAACCATACCTGTAATAAGAAGTTCAAAGACTAAAAACTGTACTTTGTCAATAACTGCTTTAACCACAGCACATGAAATGAACTGGTAGGTACCAACATTATTAAGTAAGTCCTTCATACCTTGTATATAAGTGTCCCTGTCAAGAATCACTATCCCTCCCCCTTTATCTGCTGGACGTATCTCTATGCATGTTAATGCTTTCAAATCAACAAGTGCTTGTTTCTCAGCAACAGACAAGTTATTAAAACCATTGTTATGATTCATAGAAAGTCTTTCTCTAATCTGTTTCTCACATACATCTACAAATACATCAATAGTAGGATTATTGGGGAGGGCATATACACTTGTTTTTTTAAAAACGCATTGTTCTTGTGTATTACCTTGAAACATTGTTTTAAGAGTTTAAGTCCTACCAAATAACCTCAGTTCTTTCAAGACATTAACCAGGTCAGCCTTTTGAGCTGGTATAAAGCTCAGGACTTTATCGAGCAAAGTCTTTTGTGTATCAATTAAAACATACAATGAAATATTAAAAATTAAACCTGCTTGGCCCTCTTGCCATTCCGCATTTGCTCATTGACACTGTGTGGTCATCGCAATGTTTTCCCATTGAATACATGATTCCTGGATCTTCCTCTGATAGGCAGAGGGTTGTGTAATAAAAAAATTCTTCTGTGTTGTATTAAGTACAACTTCTGTAAAAGTAGTGCAGTTTTTTTTCATTATTACCATAGTCCTTGCTGCCTGAAGCTATACTCGGTTCCTTGGGTCTAACTGCAGGTATATTGACATCATTAATGCTTGCTGTTTCTTTTGGTATTACAATTTTGTTCATATCATTAGTTACTGCACGCATGCCCTGATCAGTTAAGGCAAGCCTAGCACTAGTAAGTGAACCTGGACAAACTGGAGTCGATACAGCAGCATTTGAATTGTTTGTCATTACTTCTGTAGGAGCATTTAAGAGCATACAGGATGAAGTTACTGCTGACACAGTCTCAGCATTACTATAATAGGTGTTACGCCCTCTTCCTGTACTCCTAGGAGGTGCTTCTACATTATTCCCTTCCCTTTTCCAAGAAAAAACGTTCCCAGCTGAAAAATAACTAAGATCTCTTTGTATTTTCTTAGTCTTGACACTTGATAGCCTCTTTTCATACATAGAAATATTTTCATGTAGGCTGTCAAGTTTATCACCTACAAGATCAGCAGAAAAGTGTGTAAGCATTTCATTCTGCATACTCTGTATGTCCTTAAGTAGTGCAGATTCCTTAGGGTTGAAAAATTCAACCAACAACTGCATGCACCTCACACTACAGTCAAGATTAGGGAGCTGCCAGTGTCTCAATAATTCAGGGTACAACTGTTCATAACTGGGCATGGTAAGCACCGTAAGCCCCCTCGGCACAATGTTCAGATGAAGGGATGCTTCTAAGTGGAAACGCTGCCACTGTACTCGTTTATACTTATAAAGTTTATTTTCAAACACTTATATATTTTAAGGAAATTTTCTTGCTCATTATTATCAATATGTTGTGAGCTAAAATCTTGAAGCAAGTATGTAGTTTCTGACAACAAAGGATTAGAGTGCAAGTTCAGAAGAGAATCTAGGCGGTCACACATTCTTCTGCCACAGTCATTCTTTGGATATTTACAAATCCCTCAACAACCTTACACCCATATTCTCCATTGCATCTCTTAACAATGCTACTATAATGGGTGAAACTCACATTAAACTGCTGGGCGCCATTATAGATGACCAACTCAAATTTGACCTTCATGTGCTCCACTGCATCAAGAAAACCCACCAAAAACTAGGCTTGCTGTACCAAAACAAAAAAATCCTAACAAATGAATCTCGTCTCTTTCTCTTGCATATGCCTACATTCTCCTTAGCCTCCTCTACAACTCACAAATCTTAACCAACCTACATTCCTCTCTTTTAACAAAACTTGAACCCATGTACAATAAAGTTGAAAGATTTGCTGATAACCATCTCTTTAACTTTCATCATTGTCATTCTGTCAAGACTTTAAATTGTCTTGAACTCCCTCACTAACTCCTCTCTCAACTACTTATTATCCCTTCCATCCTTTACAAGCCCACCTTCTGCCCAGACATCTCCTCTCTTGTCTCTATACCCCACCAGAACCCTTAGAAGCTCTAACCAAAATCATTTAGAAATTTATAAGCCAAAAAATCAATTGGTCAAAACCTTTAAAGTTACCTTCCCTCCCTCTCTTGAAACAAACCTCTTCCCCTGTCCATTAGAAAAATAACCTATGTGCAGGAATTCAAGAGTGCCCTCAAAGACTTTCTTAGAAATACTTGGATGTGCCACTGTAATCACCCTCCCCTGATCTTCTAACTATTGTCTTTCACTCTGAATTCATTTCTTTTTGGATCTCACTAATACAACATCACCACTCTTAACACCCTCACTCTTTCCTCCCTCTGTCCTCTCATCCTTCATCTTGTACTTCTGCTTTGAACATCTCCTCCTATTTTGCTTACTCACATATTTCCCATGATCTGCAGGTTCAAAACCTAATGACTGTTCCCTATACTGTAGACAATGTTGATGTAAAGTACTAGATTACTGAATAGTATCCGCACAACCTAAAATGACACTAAACCTGCTATCTGTGAGTTGTGGTACTTATGACTGCATCTTGTAAAGACTGAGGCCAACTACATTTTAGTATCTCTGTATATAAACTGAAAAATTGATAAATTGAATAACTTAGAAATGAATCAGACTGTTCCTTCTCACCTGTGAACTATGTATTTGTTATATACTTGAATTTGTTAATAAGTAAAATTACTATGTATAACTGGAGCTTTTCTCCCTGGGCCTTCACTGAAAAAAGGCACTAGCTCAGTTGGACTATCCTGATCAACAAATGTCAAATAAATAAATAAATAACTAAATAAATATAAGATTTAGGTAATGATACTAGAAAAGTCTCTGTTTGTAGTGGTGTAGAAGGTGGCCTACCCAGGTCTGTGTTATTGTTTTTTGGCAGGCACGGACAGTCGTGTCTAGGACCAAGTGCAGCAGTGCAGGAGACTTACCATTTTCAATTACTGCATTCACCTACTGCAGGAAACCCTGCCACAGTTATTGATGGGGATTCCAAGAGGGACTCCCGACCCTTGCCCTTTAATACAAAAACATGCTCCTTCATTGCCTGCATTTTCTGTAGAAGTAAAATGTTCCTGCCTATAGGCTTGCTTGAATTTGACATTCAAACTGAAGTTCAAAGAATGAAAAAAAGGCAGTTGACAACCAACATATCCTAAAACATCAAAACTGAAAGAATGAAGGACCATTTACTGACAGATAAGTGATTTTATTAACAAGGTTTAGCTCTTTTGTGCAAACATATCAGGACTTGTTTTCAATACATACGTTCTGTAATATATACTTTTTAAAGCCTTGATAATAAATCATGTAACCATACTTTTGTCAGCTGACCTGACAAAACATTACTATTCACATATTAGTATTCATACAGTGTATATAAGCATGTAAAGCACCTAAGAACAAATAACTAAAAATGTAAAACCATTAAAAATAATAAAAAAAATAGATAGCTTGATAGCCCTCTGTTTCAACAAACTGTTGATAGAAACTGGTTCATTAAGACCAGAGGTAAGCTAGCCTGTAACCTGAACTGCCAGACCATATCTCAATGTTCAACTTTCCCCTTTCAAAAGCTCACCATTGCGGTTGATGTCCACCCGCTCCACCAATAGAAATAGGAATATATGGTTTAGATGCATTTTTAGGTGTCTGTTCAGACAATTAGTTGAGTCATCCCTGTGTATATCATAATCATGCTCATATAAAGACATGCAGAAACTTTTTCCTCCACAGAAAGTCTCACAAAATTGACTCATAAGAGCATGGAAGACATTCTTGGTCCCACAATTATAATAACTTGTGGCTTTTATGGACTTGGAACCACGAGTGATAAACCTATCACCTTCATGTATGTAACTGCACTGGCTGAATCACATCTTTAGTTAACCACCTTTGCATTAGTGAGGATGATCTGAACTGAGTGTTTCTGAATTATATCATTAGTTAACCACCTTGCATTAGTGAGGGTGATCAGAGCTGAGTGTTTCTGAATTATATCTTTAGTTAACCACCTTTGCATTAGTGAGGATGATTTGAACTGAGTGCTTCTGAATTATATCATTAGTTAACCACCTTTGCATTAGTGAGGATGCTCTAAACTGAGTGTTTCTGAATTATATCATTAGTTAACCACCTTGCATTAGTGAGGATGATCTGAACTGAGTGTTTCTGAATTATATCATTAGTTAACTACCTTGCATTAGTGAGGATGATCTGAACTGAGTGTTTCTGAATTATATCATTAGTTAACCACCTTGCATTAGTGTGGGTGATCTGAACTGAGTGTTTCTGAATTATATCATTAGTTAACCACCTTGCATTAGTGAGGATGATCTGAACTGCGTGTTTCTGAATTATATCATTAGTTAACCACATTGCATTAGTGAGGGTGATCTGAACTGAATGTTTCTAAATTATATCATTAGTTAACTCTACCGCTATGTTGCCATTACCATTTCATAATGTATCCATGATTGAGGGCTCAGTGTCTGTTATTCTAAAAGTATATTAGTTCTGGTTTAAGCACTTGGGCTTCAGGCCAGTTATTTTATTTTAAAGAAGAGGTTGGTCTGCACTCTTGTGGGAGGACTCACCCTTCTGAGCTGGGAATTTCTGGTTAAAGGCTTATAGTACCTGCATGTTTGACTTTGTTACTTACTGAAATACACCACCTTGTTTGCTGTAAGAGACAGATCAGGGCCTGCTGAAATCTAGCTTTGTTTGTATGTTTGTTGTTTGTTTGCTTGTTATTTGATCCCTAGTGATATCTGCATTGCTTACTGTACTTATTTCCTTGTTTCACTTGAAACAAAGTTACTGTTTGTCATTTTGAATTTAAGTTACCTGTAACACATTGCATTTAAGTTACCTGGCACTTGCCCACTAGCAATTATATAATAAGGCAGCACTAAAAAATTAAAAGCACTATACCTCACAAACTCCCTTGAGTACCTTGTTCCCCATTAGACCTTTTTTTTTTTTATAAGGAATTCCCCCAACTATTATTCTAGCATCCAAAGATCAGTTGTCAATCTCTCTCGGTCCAGCTGGTGAATCTGAATCTTGAGGCAATGTTACAACTGCCTCATGTACACAGACAATCCTCTCCTCCTCCCAACAAATTCCAACACATGTGAGAGATGCAACCATATAGCCATACTGGAGGCTAAGCTCTCTCAACTCAGTACAGGCATAACCAGTCAGGAGGAGAAGGACAATTCCAGTCTCACATAGACCTACACCAAACACATAAACACACAAAAACATACTCGGGCTCTAAATAAAAATCTTCCTAAGCAGCAGAGACCTCCAAAGCAGACACCCAAGCACACAGCCCTTAAGGCTAAACAACACACCTGATACACTTGTAATAGGTGACTCTATCATCAGGCACACTGACATCCCGCTCACCAGGCTGAACAAGGAGAAGGTCACGGTGAGCTGCCTGTCAAATATGACTCAGTCATTGTCCATGCTGGTGTGACCCCATAGTGCAGGCTCAAAAGACAAACCCACCTCCATAGGTATCAACAGTAACAGAAACCTGAGATACCCACACCTTCAGGTTGGTGGCACAGTGGGTAAAACTGCCTAGAACACTGGAAAAACATACTGGACCTGATCATCACCAACATGGGGACTCTATGCTTCCCTCATTGGTAAGATCAGACCATAACTAATCTCACTGGATATTAAACCACAGTGCAAAACTTCTCTAATGCCCCAGGCCTGTGGAAAATATGGTCTGTCTGATGGACCCCAGCCATAAACAAACTATACAATAACCTGGGTGGGAATTCCAGATATGCCCAGAATTAGTCCAAAATGACAAAAAAACACACAGAACACAGACATTGCCAACATCCTAGCTGATAGGTTCACCCACCAAACCAGCACTGACATCTCAGATGCTCAGGTAGAGCCTAAACCCAAACATAAAACTACTGTTCAATCTCAGCCTTACTACAGGATATGTACCCGCAACAGTGGTCCCTCTACACAAGGTGGTATCTCAGCGGATCCTGGAAACTATCCCATAATCCTGACTAGCTTGGTCTGCAAAGCTATGGAAAGGATCATTATGAACCTCATAAATAAAGATATTGGGGACCTACAGAAACTGGATCCTACCCAGTTTGGCTTTGTTATCCTGCCTCTTAAACCTGGTTGATTTTGAAACAGTCACTAAGGCCATTGGGAAGGTGGTCCACAATACTCCACTCAGGCATCCCTATGTCACTAGATGGGTTGCAAACTGGCTCAAGGACAGAACCCACATGGTTAGAAATGCTGGAGCCATGTCAGACTCCAAACCAGTTGCAAGTGGTGTCCCACAAGGCTCAGTCCTGGGACCTCTCTTGTTCGGTATATATTTCTTGGAGGTACGGAAGGACTGTGGCTGACCAAGTTTGCAGATGACTGCAAACTGGGTGCCATCAGCCGACACAAGCATCCTCCAAAAGGGCCTCATAGAAACAGACAACTGATGCCAGAGCCATGGCCTCAAGCTAAATGCCAAAAGTGTATAGTCATCCCTTTGGCAAAACAGTGCCCACAAATTACCACATGTGGTAATCCATTGAAGTAATTAGGGACCTGGGGACCCAAGATGATAGCAATCTCATTTGACAAAGTGGTTAGAAAAACATTTTATATAGCCCACCTAATCATGAAGGGATTCACATCTAGATCACTCTTTACTCATCCCTCATCAGGCCCATAATTGAGTACAATGCTCCTTTTGGGATGTACCTTACCAGACACCTGCAGCAACTGGATCTCACCAAGAGGATCAAAGGGCTCAAACAGATGACATATGCTTAAAGAAACTCCAGCTCTACTCAGTGGCATACCGCCTGCTAAAGCCATGTCCAACCGGAATTAATGGACATGCTGCACCTCAGAAAAATCAAATCCCCATTGAGCGTGCTGCTTGAGACTGAACCTCAGCACTGAAATAAATAGAAACATGCTGAGGGACAGATCGAGGCTCCCTTCCAGAGGCTCCTGGAATAAAATCCCAGTCCAGGTTAGGCAGAGTCCCTCATTGACTCTCTTCAAGAGGAATCTTGATGAGTGGATGGGAGATCATAGGTTTACCCTGGGTATCACTTCTGTGTCTGTTAGACAGAGGCACAGTATACTAACGGGCATAGCAAAATTATTTTAAAATGGAAACACACTCTGGCTAGGCTTATAAATGCCCTAGGGCAGATAGCCTAGTATGAACCTATGAACCTATGAACCTATGAACCTATGAATAATAATTATTTATTTATTTCTCTTTATTGACTGGGAAAGTCTGACTGGGTATTGCCCATTTTCAGTGGATGATTGGGGAGAAAATCCCCAGCACAGCATGTTTATATTAACAAGTGAATTTCAGACAGTTGTCAGAAAAACAGCAGTTGCATTTCTCATGAAAAAAAACAAGCATAATTACAAGACAGGTATATATAGTAAGGCATTTTAATCAACAAATATAAGTTTCTACAGTTCTTCTAGCTCTAAAATCTAGCATGATGTAAATGGATTTACTAAGAAGCAGAATATTACTGATGTTGATATATTATGGCACAACAGTATAAGAACACAGCTGAGCAGACTGCAATATGCAAACAAGCTGACAAAGTGATTCTTTCACCCACCAAAAATTGCATTCACTGGAGATATGAAAGCTTAGAATTTGGATTCCTGTGATAAACTGGCAATAAACATATTAGGTGAAAGTGGGATCTCAATATTACCTGGGCAATGTTATCAGAAGGATTTGAGTCCTTCCTGCAGCACATTAATATTGCACTATAGAGGTAGGACATTCCAATAAACAGTCTTCACAGGTGGACCATTAGTTACATTTGTTGATTATTTTATTTTATCTTCATGGTTTGTGTCGGACTTACTGATATTGGGCTTTATTAGTAAAATATTTTTCCTTATGCATCTGATAGGAAAAGTAGATGCTTATGTCACCTATGTATTTATTTTGGACTCCCTGATTTTATTCCCACAGCTTTTGCACAACACTATGATACTTGTATAACCAGTGGTCACCTTTAGATGGCTCTATGTGTATCTATACTCTGCCGTCAGAATCTGATGAAGCTGTGATTGGATGACAAAAGCACTTAATGGAGTGTATTAATATTTAAAATGAATGTGGATTTGTGATCCAGACAGCCTGTCGCCTTTTATGATTTTGGAGCTTTAGTTTGTGTTTATTTCCTGGCTTTTGGAAGCATGCTGATGATGATGATTGGGTAGAGGTGTACTTCAGAAGACTGACAAACCAAAAGACTGAATCCCAAAAGACTGAAAATTCAAAATACTGAACACATTTGTAATGCAGGGGGGCCCGCCACCCCTCATGCGGGGGGGCTGCACCCCCCCTGCTATATATGCCAACTCCAAGATCACATGACAGTGAAGAAGGGGTAAATTCCATAATTCAGTATTTTGAATTATCAGCCTTTTGGGATTCTGTCTTTTGTTTTTTCAGTCTTCTGAAGTAGACCCTTGGGTAGAGATAGGACAATCTGCAGGATCAAGTCCACTCCCTAATACCTGGTTCTGGCCTTCACCTGGGAAGAAATGGACTGGAAGGCTCTTGCACTGATGCAGGAGTGAATGATCAGTGTGGTATGTGAACTAGGAGTAGCTGTTTTTTTAATCGTTATTAATACTACACATTGCATAGACATAGTGACATGAGTACGCATTCAATTGCAAATGAGAAAACAAATAATTCGATTTTTTTTCCTTTTTACACATTATACAAATATAATTTTTTGTCTGAACAATTATTCATTCTAACATTACATAGATTGCCCAAGTCTTGCCTTACCTGAAACATCATTCATTTTAAACATTCTTCTGACGTATTGTTGCTACAGATTCCATTTATTTCTGTGTAGTTTCCTTTTCTAAAGATTCCCACCTCCAGTTCTTTTACAACACTCAGCAATTCTGTTACAGCTGGTTTTGCTTTTGATTCTTCTCATTTCCAAGTAATTGCTTTTGGCAGCCAACAACACTAAACTTAACAGGGCCTTACTGTGTCTAGGCAATTCAAGTATTGTATTGCAGCTCAAAAGAATCATTTCGTCACTTAAAATTATTTGCTTCCCAACATTTCTGGCAAACTACAACTCAACTCATTACCCTCTCCAAAACATGTCCCTAGGCACCCTTTTCTTTCTCTTCACACCTCCAACAATTGCTGTTCACCTGTGGAAAAATTCTGTGAACTCTACTGGGGGTATAAAAATGCTTGTGTAAAAACTTCCTTGCAAAAATCCTAAACTTTCTAGATTTTGTTTCATACTTGGAGCCATACTAATATCATCCCAATGGTTCTTTGTATAATAACTGGGAGCTATTGAGCAAATTCTATTCACCCTTCAAAAACAAAATCCATTCTCCATTAACTTTTTCCTAGAATGCCTGTGCCTCTAAAAAACATAGGCCAAGTGGGTTGTAGTCATGGCTATACCCTGTATGGTGCAGGGCCGGGCAGATTACTTACTCCTTTTCTAGGACTACGTCATATATATAAGCAACAGTTATCTCCCTGAAGTTTTGAATTCTGATGAATTTAGCGCATCTTATAATTTATTCTATCACTGAGGATGTTACGTATCTAGTAGTGTATCCCATCATACATGATATATGGATGTTCACATAAGCAAACCCCATTCTTTAGTCTAAGATCACAGCTTTGGATATTGTGTACATTGCCTCCATTTTCCTGTGGGAAGTTTGGTCCCTAAAAAAGGCAAAGCTTTTGGCTTCATTCTTGTTGATAACATCCTTATAATTTTACCCAATAAGCTGAGATATCAGGTTTCTAAAATTACCTGGCGACCTCTAGCGGGTTTATTACTATTCAGCTAAACTTAACCTTTAAAAACACTTAAATGTTTTCTTACTTATTTCATCCTTCTTCACAAAATCCTTTCTTACTAAATCAGTAGACTTATCTGCTAACCTGTCATGTCCACCCTTGTAACACCCTAAAGAATTGCATGGCAGCTACTATTTCCTTTCACATGGTGATTGACTAATGCTGAGTTACCAGTGTATAAGTCAATAACAAACTACTGACAAGCAACATGTTTAATCCTTAAAGCTTCCATACCTCTTTACTGATATCTGAATAATCTTTATTGTGCCATTTTTTAATGTTTCCTATCATACACTGACACAGTTGAAGTTGAACATTGTCTATACTTCACATAAGTTCTCAAGATGTCCCTGTGTGTGTGTATATTTCACTTTTATCGTCACATCCAAAATGAGTGGATTTACTACTCCAGATATGCAAAAGATAAAAGTAGTTTTTATATGGTTTGTTGCCATTTGTTGCCTATTCCAGAAACAATTTTGTTAGTGCTTTTCTGCTTTATGAGTCTCTGTGAAGAAAATTCCAGAGGGGACTATATTTACTTTCTTGCTGGACTTTCATGGTGGCACTTATGCAAGCTACAAAGGCTGTATCTTAATTAAGTGGGGATTATCTTTAGTCAGGTACCTGCTATCACCTGTCATTTGCAAACAGAAAAAGGGTCAGCAGCAGAGGGGAGAAGACAAAAAACACCTCTTTAATGATCCTCTCCTCAAAGAAGTGCTCGGGCTCTGTTTCTGGGATTTATTTATATATTGTTGTCAAAACAACTGGTGGCATGTCTGGAGAGAAGTCCTGTCCTTCACTGGAAGTACTGATGTTGTAGAACATTAGGCCAGTAGTGCTGCCAGGAGTGCTGGAAGAGGGTAGTCTTCCTGAGAGATACCCCTCCTGAATTTTAAACTTACGCTATAGTATGTTAGTCATAGTGCTGTACAATTTTTGTAATTTTCCTTTTTATTGTAGCCCAATTTTCTTCACTCTATTATAAAAACTCTATTAACAATTCATCGATTGTGCAAAGATTTGTTTTAGTTTGTGAACTGGATGAATTTATGAACCAATATTCAAGTCATGTAATTAACTGCATCTGATACCTCATTCATCCTTTACATTCGGTATTGGCATAGATGTGTGCCCAGCTGTGATGTGTTTCTGTAATACAATTTTACTGTGCTTCAGACTGATAAATGTGAAAAATGTGCCATCTGGATGTTATCTGATCAGTCAACAATAGTATAGTGACACTGACACCACCCCACTGCAAACTAAAACTACAGGCATCCAAAGTGCAAGTCTATGAAATATATTTAGCCACCTTGTTCTTAGTGTAGACTTACTAGAACTTGGAGAAAATCCAAGACATAGGGGTGGGGTGGTACAACGTCCACACAATATTCCCTATTATGGGATTTTTTTCTCTAGTTATTAGGAATTTTTGAAGTAACTGCAGGCTTGCACTTTTGAGGTCTGGATGTTATAGTATTCTGTAAAATTAGTCTGAAAAGTATTGTGTGTCTGTAGGTTATATATGCATGTCAGCCATCTTGTGGCAGAGGTGATTTCAACAACTAACCTATGTAGAGGTCTACCTAATACAATAAGCTTGTCTTCTGTTTAATTGCTGTACATAGTTGTGCTGTGTACTATTTACATATTTAGCTTGTAATTTGTTAAGATAAAACTTCCCATTGGCTCCTGTTATGGGCTTTCTACAGACAATCAAAGGTAGATGGTAAAGATTACAATGAGTTTTGTTACTGTCTCTAGGATATTGAAGAAATGGGTTTCAGCTATGACTAGTAAATGGTATGAAGTATTTGTGTCACAGAGCCATCAACATCAAAGACAGGTAAGGACAATTTTCCTCATCCAACATACCCTATAACAGATTTCCTTTCTAATCAATAATGAAACCATTTCAGGGTACCTTTAGGTAGTGAGGAAAGAGAAGAAGAGGAATCAAAGTTGATGGTAAATCCATGACCACTGAGATAACCATGGAACCAGTGGATAGAATCAGTGCTTATGACTATTTCAATCAGGTGGTCCAGAAGGATAGACAAATTAAATGCACTGTTATGGTCAATGCCAATAGCTGCTGAAAGCATCCCTTTGTCCATTCCCATAAGGATTTCATTTGCAAGAGTAAAGAGGGCAGTGGAAGTGTTCCAACCAGATTGGTATCCATGTTGTTGTTTTGATAACAGGTTGCATTGGTTGGTATTTTGTAAAAGATAAAGGTAAACAATTTTTCCCCCAAAAAAGTTGCATAAAATGGGGATGATGGAGTTGGGATGGTAGTAGGAGGTTATTGTGAATGTTTTATTTATTTATTTATTTTTGCTTGGGCAAAGGTTTGACAATAGCAGTTTTTCAGATGCTGAGTATAATATTATTAGGTAATCAGAGGTTGTAAATATGTAGAAGGGGCCACATGATGTAGTCACAACAGTGGTAAATGAAGAAGGGGTAAAGATTGCTTGTCCCAGGAGACCATCAACTTGAAGTTGTTTTAAAAAGATGTGGCACTTTCTCAGAAGATATTTCTTTAAGGTAAAACTGGGAGATATATTCAGGGGGAGAGGGTATGAGTGAACTGTGTTGTAAGAGATTACTGCTTGAGTTGAGCAGGTCACTGAACTGATTGAAGAAATCACTGGATTGCTGGATGATTGATGGATATAGATTGTGAAGAAACATTTAGGATATATCCTGCCAGGTGGTCAACCTCTATAGAATTTTTAGGGCTATATTTTAAAGGGTTTTGATGACATATAGTGTGACCTTTATGTCATCTTATCACTTACTTATTCCTGTTATTTGTATTTGAGTTGGATTACCATATGTGCCAGGCTTCATCTCTGAGTTATTGTCATGCTTTAATGTCACACATTAGCCACTGGTTCATACTGGGTTTGTATCATCTCGAGATAAGGGAAAGCAGGAGTACTGGGAAATCAGTGATTTGTCTGTAAGGAGCTCAACATCATGGGTGGAGCTGTGGCTTTAGCGTGAATTCATGCTATGCAAGTGGAAACATGGCTTCAATGAGCAGTAGTGTGGGAGTGTATGAAAGGACTATTCACAGGTCCACAGACATAGACAATATTATCCATATATTTCCAGATATAGACAAAATAATTTGCAGATTTCTAATTCACAGAAGAGGTCAGAAAACTTGAGCAGACAGGTAGCACATAGGAGGATGTGCTCAAAAGTTTGAAACAATGAAGTAACAACTGGATTTATAAAAAAAAATCCCCGGAAATAAATGACAAGCAGAATTTTAGTAAGACTTGTCTATTTTATCAGCATCACTACAAATGAAGAAACACAGTATGCAACTCCTTGACACTAAGACTGACTATCAAACTGTTCTGATTTGTTTGATCACATCATACTGTCACTAATCCACCATGCAGAGTACCTATATCTATAAAATAAATCAATAGGGGGAGAACTTAAGCATACAGAACAGCTACATCATACTTGTTAGATAGACTGTACAAACTGGGTTAACAACATTGTAACTGTTTTGAAGCAATATCAATTCAGAATCTTTATACACCCACAGTAATGGAACATCAAGTCAAGATTTTCACAGACCTGTAATAAGGGAACATTATTCACTATAGGGACTAGAAGAAGTGATGCCTAACGCAAAATGGATGTTAATTTTGGATTTGATAAATCAAATCAGATGATCCTAATTCAAAGCTATATAACTTCAACTTACAATTGCTTTGATACAGGGTTCTGAAACTCCCATTTGGCATTTCATTCACTCTAGAGATCTTTCAAATAGCTGAAGCTGATATGATTGCAGGTTTGAAAGGAATTTGACCATATCAACATTTTGATCATGGACTCTACCAAAAACATGTTAGCAGATTCATTGCTTCCTACAAGAACATAGTTGTCAGGAAAGCAGAGTTTCTGTGTATTTTGAAAGAATATACTCATCTTTATAGGAGAAGACCCTAAAGTCTTGGAATGAAATATATGCATTAGGGTTTTTGATGCCTAATTTCTGAAGTTCTGGTACAGATGCAGACTTACAAACTAAAGGAACACAGCTGCATCTGTAAGCCGATATAATTTTCTAAGCATGCATAGTGGCATGGTCAGCACGGGACATACAGTGCTGGAGTTAGTAAAGGATGTCTGCAAAAAGTTATAAAAAAGTGAGATATTTACCATATTTGCAAGTATAATGCAAAACTGAAGAGTGATGCTGTCATAGTGAGGGTGATATATTCAAGGGGTCTATATCATATTGTTGAACTTACTATTTATCGAATACCTCTTCGTCAAACTTACTTTGTCGAAACCCTTTTTAGTCAAATGATCATTTTAGCGAATATTTTCCTAGGGAAAAAAACACAGTGGGCCATGACTGGGAATCTGCCCTTTTCCCCACTGTAGTGCAATCTTGGAGTTGGTGTATTTATTTAGGGCGGTGGGGGGCAAAGCCTCCCACCTGAATGGGTTTTAAATTTTGTGTTTTGTGTGACAATCAGTAGTTGGACCACTGGTTCTTTTCCCTGGGAAAATATTAATGAAAATGATTGTTTGACAAAAAGGGGTTTCAACAAAGTAAGTTCAATGAAGAGGTATTCGATAAATAGTAAGTTTGATGATGTGATATAGACCTGTATTCAAGTACAGGGTGTTAATAAAAAATTATACTAAAACAGAATAGGTAATGTGAAGATGTCCTAAGGTATAAATATTTTTTTTCCTGTTAGAACAGTTATAATTATTAGCTGTATTTATATTTTCATAATGCATTCATTTTATAAAAGCTGTGTGATCTTCAGGTGAACAACTGATGTTATGTTATACACAGCATTAAGGTACAGAATGCTGCCATTGACAGTTGTCCTCTAGCATATGTGGTTTTATAGATTAATATGGTTATGAAATATTGGGAAAGTATTATATGCATAATTTACATAGTTTTTACGGTATCACAAAACAGCAGTATTCTATTAATATTGTCATACATCACTGGAAAATGCTCAAGCTGGTGAATAATTCCCCTACTAATATATTGGATCAGTTGTGTACACTTTCACAACTATAACCCTCTCTTTTGACAATAATTTTAGCAATTTTTGGAAAATAATATACCATTTTTCTTCTGTGCTTTAAATTGCATATGTGTATATATATATATATATATATATATATATATATATATATATATATATATATATATATACACATGGGTCTACCTGATAACACCGACATGCCAAAACACCAACAACGAAATAACCGACATGAAAAAAATCAACAAAAAAAGAAATTTCAAAAACACGAAACTTCACATGCCCGACAAACCAAAATCCCGACAATTAACAAAACAAATACCTTTCCCAAAAAGCACACACACAACACAAGCACACCAAAAATCTTACAAACCTACACTAAACCTTACATACACAACTATCTATGCACTAACTTTAACCCAAACCCTAACTCTAAAGTCCGTCACTATCGCGCACTTACCTTACCCGCACCATAACCCTAACTCACTTAATCCGCCCCAACCCTTTACTCTGTCACTATCACACACTTACCTTACCCGCACCCTAACCCTAACTCACTTAATCTGCCCCTAACCCTCAAGTCCGTCACTATCGCACACTTACCTTACCCGCATCCTAACCCTAACTCACTTAACCTGCCCCTAAACCTAAAGTCCGTCACTATCGCACACTTACCTGACCCGGTCCCTACCCTAACGTCCGTCACTATCACACACTTACCTTACCCACGCCCTGACCCTAACGTCCGTCCCTATTGCACACTTACCTTAACATGTCGGTGTTCTTAGTGTCGGGATTCTCAACTGTCGGTCTTCTCCATTGTCGATCTTCCGGTATCGGTGTTCTCATCGTCGGCGTTCTGCACTTTCGTGTTTTTCAGGTAGACCCATATATATATATATATATATATATATATATATATATATATAAAATTGCCATCATCATACTTTTCAAGTTTCAAATTTCAAATGAATGCAAGTCAGGAAGGGATAAAAGTAATACTTCAGCAAGCGAAGCAAACAGTGGATGGTGCATCTATGACAATGACAAATGAACTGATTGGATATGCAAAGCCACAGACTGAAAAAGAGGTGTTAGCTGTAGTACGTATATGCCAGAGATTTCACAGTTATGTGCCCTGGTAAATTAGAATCGTCTATCCCCTAATCTGAGAAAGAAAAAAAGTAGTTTTAATTCAGGTAAAGCATGTAAAAGCAAGTAAAACAATACTGTTACAACTGCTTTGAGTTTAAAGATAACACCCTGCTAATCTCTTCTAACATGCTCTCAGCTGAATATACTCCTGAACACTTTAAAACTTTCAGTATACAGAACGCTGTGTTAGATGCTATGCTATTATATCAAGTTATATGTACAAAACTAGCTATATTACAGAGTATGTCAGACATTGTATGATGCTCTTATGCTGCCAAATAAATGTAATGGTTTGGAAATCACATGTATCTGTCTTGTGCCTTGGTTGTGGTTGAAAATGGTGTCCAATTCAGTCCTCTTACCTAGTTAGCACACACATAAATAAATGCATGTATGAAAGGTATACTAGAGTCTAGCCATATCATAAGCCTTTGCAAACATATTTAAAATAACACTGCAGACAGCACCTGCAAGACCATGAACAATGTTGCTGACACTTTAGAAACTGTGGAAGCAAGCCAGGCAGACTGATGCAAATTGCTGATATGCTAAGTAGAGCATATCTGGATGTGTGGAAAGAAGGCTTGGATAAAATTTTGAAGTTCCATTTGTCATGATGCAGATTCCAGTAACTCATGAAAAACTGCAAGAATTAAATGCAGCTACCAGGAAAAAAAAAATGCATAAATACAGGAGTTGGAAATCATTAGGTCCATCTTGCCACATAATCCAAATTATACAGTGGTACATTGCCATTGAAAAATGTGTACGCTGGTTGGACAGCCCAGCCAGAGTGCCTATTGTAAATTGAGTATATACCAATAAAAAAAAGTCTTCTAATGTACCATTGAGTGGCCAGACTGTTCTACTGGCATATACTTAGAAGACAGAGCAGAATACAAGAAAAATTAGGAACATTCTGCAAAACTAAAGAAACACAAAACATACTTGGTTTTCCTTTCTGTGCTGTCCAACCTAATGTCTTGGCAGCCTCTCACAACCCTCAACCATCCAAACATTTGCAGAATATCCAGATTTTTGCCTCATAGTTTTGGTCTTTTCAATCTAAAAAATGAATTTTCTGACAAGCCACTGTGGATAGAAATACCAGGCCATTTGAGGTTTATGCTACATATCTTTCAGAAAAATGCATGCTAATGAAAAAAACTCTTATTGCAGTACCTTTCTAAGTTTATAAGAGTATTAAAGTCCGTCCCTATTTTTGGTCCTTTGTTCACCCCATTATGTTGGACTTTGTCTAAGGTTTTGCAGTAGGAGTCTATAATGGCAGGGGAGAAAAAATTGCAACAGAGAAAAGCCATTGCTTTTCCTGAGCAGCACTGATGTACTGTGCAAGTGTGAGTTTGTGAGGAACACTAAAATACTGCTATACAAAGACATTGCTTAAAAAAGGTAAACTATTTCTTTCTTAAATAATGCCATTGTATTGTAGCAATATCCATGATTTGGTGTGGGTATCAGAATAAACTCAAGGCTGGCTTTGTTTAATCAGATGGACTTTCCTTCGTGATTAAACCATGCAGATCCTGCCTGTTGAACCCGGTTGACTTCTATGAGACTGTCACCAAGGCCCTGGATGAGGGAAAGTCAGTACATACAGTTTACCTTTACTTGGCCAAGGCCTTTGACACAATCTCCCCACTTGGGCATTATCGAAAAGCTAACACAACTTGGTGTAAATCCCTGTCTTATCAGGTGGGTGGCTAACTGGCTCATTGATAGGACCCACAAGGTCAAAATAGGTACCTCCAGACCTGTCATTAGTGGTGTTCTCCAGGGATCTGTCCTGGGACCCCTACTGTTTGTCATTTACTTTTCAGAGGTCCAGGCAAAGACAAAAGGCCTGTGGGTGACCATGTTTGTGGATGACTGTAAGTTGGGTACTGCCACTGACTCCCCAAATGATGTTAACATACTGCAAGAGGGTATCACAGCAACAAATGACTGCTGCCAGAGTCATGGACTTAAGTTAAATGCAAAAAAGGTATTACCATACCATTCAGAAAAAACACAGCCCCTACTGATTACCACATCAATGGCAACCCCCTAAGCACACAACCTGTGGTGAGAGACGTGTGTAGTCAGGTTGACAACAATCTCACATTTGACCATCATGTAGCAGCAGTGGTCAGAAAAGCCTTTTACATGGTTCATCTCATAAGTAAATTGTTTGTATCCAGAAAAAAGGAGGTTATTACCTCTCTGTACTTCTCCCCCCTCATTAGGCCAATAATTGAGTATACTGACCATTTGGTATGTACTTCGCCAAACACCTGCACCAACTGGCCAATTGGAAAGGCCACAGAAATACCTCACAAAGAGAATCCATGGCCTCCAATACCCATCCTATGTGCACAGGCTCAAATCACTATCACCCTATTTGGAATTGTAGAGATTGCTCAGACGTGATCTGTGTCTCGCCTGCAAGGCAATATCAGACCCTGACCTACTAAAGATGCTCCATATCCATAAGTCTAACTCCTCATGCATTACCTGCTCGAAAGGCCTAAATCTAATATGCAACATCAACAAAATCTGCTTGAGAGACCCATCTCTGGAATAGACTTCCCACACATGTCAAACAGAGCACCTCGCTGACCCTCTTCAAGTGCAACCTTGATGAGTGGATGAGAAACCATAAACTTGTCTCGGGCATTCCACACTCAATAACAGGGGTGACAGGTGCTGACTGAAGTTTCTTTTTTGGGGATAAACTCTTGGCTAGGTTTGTAATGGCCTCAGAGCCATTAGCCTAGTAACCTCCTGTCATCCTATGATTAATCTGGTAATACCTACACCTGGTCATGGGTTATGCTTAAACATATTTGTTCACCGAAGAAGTTTTATTGGACTTTAGAAAGCATTTGTCATGTACTTATCTCTGTTGCTTAAATGTGAGAAAGTCCTAATTCCACCAGCACAGAGAAGATCAATGATTCTGAAAGTATGCAAGTCTCTTTTAGGAATATCTAAGCACAAAAAGGGATTTGTGACATTGGGCACTGACCTAACAGCTGTGTGTTGATTATTACTCAGAGTGGGGTCAGCACTGACTGTCCTTATGAACTATTGGCAACATAAAATATTTACTTATTTAAATCTGATGACTAGGTGGTGTGGAATGATCTCAGGGGATCCATTTCAGACACACCTGATGATTACAAATAACCAGTATAACAAAGTGTAACACAGTAGATTTGACCATTAGAGAGTGATTAAATATGCAGTGTAAAGATAGTTAGTAGTAGAAGTAGTACAGCAGCAGAATGTGTGCAATACATCAGTAAATGTACTGAATTCTCTAGTACAGAATCACAATTCACCTGACACAATACAAATATTATTGCTCTTTTCATTAGGAGTCCTACTTATGATGTTATGAATCTCAAGAAATGTAAGAGCTGTTATAGTACTAGGTGGGCTGGTAGTGAATGCAGGACTGGAAGAAGTTATTCAGGTAACTGTATGATGGACGTTTGTGTAAACTGCTATGTTAGACAGGTGGTTGCAGAATATAGCTTTAAATTCATTGAATCGGGGAGCTGAACAGCAGGACTTAGCTTGGAAAAAACTTAGTACTGGTAAGTGATATGGGGAGCTGGCGAAGAATGTCAGTATTATTGAAATGGAAGTTTAGGACGTAAGTAGCTGTTGGGATATTAAATCTGGATGATAATTATCAGCAAATGTGGTATTTGATGGCCTTATAAAGTAGAATAAGACTGAGTATGTTGGCTGGTTCTCGAATATGGAGTGAATGGATCCCTTGAATAGAAGGTGCAATAATGGTTATGTGAAGGGAAAGGAGGATGAATCTATAATATACAATTGTATTTATTTATTTATTTGACATTTATTTACTGGGAAAATCCGACTTGGAACGAGCCAATTTTTGGGGAAGACCCAGGGAGAAGCACTCCACATGCATGTCTTTGATAATAGTTGCTGTTTCTGACAAGTTTTTTTTGGATGAGTAGACTAGAAGTTATAGTCTGTATTTGAATTAGGGGGACAATACAGCTTTTCTAGTTGTGGCTCTAGCTCTTGAAATAAAAAAAATCTGGATATGTGATGACTAAATGATTGTATTTTTGGTTTCAGATTTGAGTTTCCAATGTGAGGAATGTTGGCTCTAGACCGTGGTCACTATCCTCACCCAATGTGCAAAAAATGGGAAAAGGGGAGTTATGGATAGATGGATGGCTTGTACTATGTGAGGAGTTATGGATGGATATAGATTTAAGTGTTATGCCCAGTCATTTAAAGGATGTGATTGGAATTGTTGAGTTGTTAGTGTGGTGAGGCTGGTAGGGAATAGTAGTCCCAAAATATATAAATGTTGTTTTGTAAGGATATAGGACAAGACTTGTTTGAAGCAGAATTTAATGCAGAAGGTTAGTTGTTTTGAGGTTCTGATTTGGAGTGTATTTTTAAAGAAAATGCATATTGGACAAAATTATAGCCAAATTTCTGCAAAATGATATCACATTGCATATCATATATACTATAACCAAAACTAATAACAAACATTACATTTTCCTTATAATCATCAAACATTTCCATATTATTCATCCAAGTAGAAGGACACCCCCAATTCTTGTACATGTACTCTGCATATTATGCAAGTAAGACCACACACTAACACTAGTTATTTTAAAGGGAGTGCCATTCACTTTGCAAAGCTTAAAAAAAATATCTCAAGAGCTTACTTATTTTGACAATTTAACATCCCATTGAGAAAATTTGTTTTGCAGATATTGTCCTATGTGGTAGGTTGTTATATCTGGCAGACTCCTTAATGTTGTCCAGGGACCCTGGTCCTCTGAAACAAATGACACCTTGCTTAGATTAAGCAGAGAATCTACCCCCCCCCTTCTCAATCATTTGTTTATATAAAAATGCTGGTAGTTATACCACTTTTTATGAATAATGTCTCCCAAATATACCTAGAGTATTTGCAACTCCAAATTATGTGAATGTAATCTTCTGGAGCCTGACATTGCCAACATGTTGATATAGCTGACCAGCCCCATCTAAACAGTCTGAGAATATAAAGTGGATTTTGTTGGTACTATGTATCAAGTCACATGACTGAGTGGACATCCTAGGGTTACAGCAAGATAAGAACCATTGTTTGACCATGAATTGAGATTAATACATAGAGAAGAGTTGGAGTGAAGCTGTTTTAGGTCATGTCTTTGAATATTTGCTTGTTCTAGAGTGGAACTGTTCTAGGTCATGTCTTTGAATATTTGCTTATTCTAGATGAGCATTATGCTCATTGCCAAGCAGAGGTCCATCATAAGAAGTCCTTGTATGTCTCAAATGATATATCTGCCACATTTAACCATCTGGTTGCACTTTTTCAGTTTATTAACAGGCCAAGCAGACTAGCTTGCCTGGGTACTGTGGAAGCTTTTTCTTTCTTTCTTTATTATTTTATTTATTTATTTATTTATTTATTTAAATTTGTTGACCGGGAGTGTCCGACTGGACATAGGTCCATTTTCAGCGGAGGCCCGGGGAGAAAAGCTCCACAGTAAAATAGACAGTAGTTACATTGGATTTCATAGCGATTAACAATTTAACATAGAGATTACTTACAACATATTTATAGATGAAGAACATAGTACATCAGTAGACAACTAGAGTCTTTATCTGTGAAGTACATAACAGACATTAACAAATGTTACAATGAGAAGTTCTGGCTGTATAATAAGTACTAGGCTTATGAGCATCTGAGCTTGCTATAATCAAGGTAGTTAGTGGAGTGGAAAGAAAGGTAGTGGTTGGATGGGGTGGATGATATTAGAATGGGAGTTGCAAGGGCATAGCCAGCATGTTTTTAGGTGCGCTTTTAGTAAAGTTTTGAAGTGGGTGCATGACGGTACGGAGGTAATTGTGGGTGGGAGTGAGTTCCATAATTTGGCTATGGCACAAGAGAAGTGTGCTTCACCAGCAGAGTTATTGGCTTTAGTGATCTGCAAGTGATTTTTGTTGCTGGATCTTAGTGATCTGGTGGTGCGATAGTGTTGGAGTAGATTCTGGAGGTATGGGACATTTAGTGGATGGTTTACTAGTTTGTGGGCGAGTGAGAGTTGATACCACTGAAGGAGGTGAGGGAGTTCAAGCCAGCCCAGTTCAGCAAGTGAGAGACAGTGGTGACTATGGTAGGATGCCCCTGTGGCGAATTTAGCGATTTTGTTGTAGCAGGTCTCTAGCTTGTTTAGATCACATTGCCTTAGGTTGGTATATATTGGAGAGGCATAAAGTAGGGTGGAGATAAGGTGAGAATTTGCTATTGAAATCTTTGCTGCTTTGGTGAGAAATTGCTTATTTCTGTATTATTCTCCTAGGTTTTTGTGGACTTTTTTATGGTCATGGATATGTGAATGTCAAATTTTAGTTTATTGTCTATTTCCACTCCTAGCAATTTGGTGTGTTCAGTTGGGTATATAGTGGTGTTGTCTTTTGCTGTGATGTTAAAGTGAGAGTTGTTTTGAGTATGTTTGGTGGGTTGGAAGATGAGTAGTTTAGTTTTGTTTGGGTTGAGTATTAATTGGGCATCGGATAACCATGTTTCAACAGAGGAAAAGGCTTCTTGTGTGACTTTTTGCAGTTTGAGTAGGGACTGGGCCGAGCAGATGATGACCGAGTCATCTGCGTATTGTATGAGTGTGTCATGTTTGGTGGCAGAGGCTAGATTATTGGTGTAAACAGAGAAGAGTAGGGGTCCAAGGATGGATCCTTGCGGAACCCCTATGGAGACAGGTAGTTGGGGAGATATGTCATTCTGCCATACAATGGATTGTTGGCGGTCAGACAGGTAACTCTGAAACCAGTTGGTGACTGATTGTGAGAAGGATAGGTTATTGAGGGCAGAGATAAGTTGTTTGTGTAGGACCATGTCAAATGCTTTAGATAGGTCTAGGAAAGTAGCAGAGGAGATATAGCCATTGTTTTTATGCTGAAGGATAGTGTTAGTAAAGGAGAGTAAGGCAGTGGTGGTGCTATGGTTTGGTCGGAAACCATGCTGAGTACTGGAAAGGAAGTTGTTAGTAAGGAGGTAGTCTGAGACCTGAGAGTGTATGTATCTCTCTAGTATTTTGGAGAGTGGAGAGAGAATAGCTAAGGGGTGGTAATTGTTAGTTGCTCATATGAGGGGGCTGGAAACAATCACAAAGCAAAGACAAGTATGTGTTAAGAAACAATCACAATTGACCAAGGACTGCTCTGAAACTGTAAGTCATTTCTTAATTTCTCAGGTGGAAAAACAGGATAACCTTGTATCAGTAGGCTACTGTGGTCATAGTTTAAATTAACAAACACACAGTATTGATCAGTTATGGATACTATTTGCTAACAGAAGGGAATAAGAGAAAGTGGAAGATGTGTGTGTGTGTGTGTGTGTGTGTGTGTGTGTGTGTGTGTGTGTGTGTGTGTGTGGTGGGTGGGGATGCTTACAAGCCAAAGAAGAGTGCTCTCCAGGGGAAAATGAATATTGGCTCAAACAGATAGACACATACTCAAAGTTAACTGTAGCTGTTTGCAGACATTTCAGACCCGGACTGCGCTTTTCTTACAAGAATGTTAAAGGTGGTACCGCAGTTGAATACATATATAATTTTCTAATTTTCTAAAATATATATAATATATATATATATATATATATATATATTTTTTTTTTCTATATAATATAAATTTACTTAGGCTGAATGTAAGGATGCTGCATGATTTTTTGCAGGCAAGTTTTTCATGATAATGCATTCCTTTTCCCAGGACCTGGCATTGGAGCTTGCTGAATTTCTGAAGTAGAAGATCCAGATGTAGTCTGAGTAGACTTCATTTATGTGGACTACAACAAGCTCATGAATGGTGTTTTAGTGATGTATCCAACCACTTGCATATTAAACTCTGGTCCAATCAGTATATTAAGATGATGTATCAAGTTTCTAGGATCAATGATTCTTCAAATTCTTTGATCATGTCTGTGGACTGTGATTTTTCAATGTATTTTAAAAGACCTGATCTTCAATAAACCAACCTTTCTTGCTAATCTTCTGGAAAACTAGCACCCTATCTCAAATTTCCAGTTTGTTGAGGAGATTATTGGGAAGGTTGCCTGGTCAAGTGTCTGTTGCTACACTGAGGGCTATTGGTTACTGTCATTGAGGGGTTTGCCTCTTACCTCTCTGAACATACCCAGATCATGGTGGCTAGTCTGAATAATTCAAACCCTTGCCCACTAAAAAGTAATGTACCTCAGAGTTTTATTTTTGCTCTTTTTATGTTGCTATTCAGGGAGGTCATAATGAGGAATTTTTTAAAAATCATTCTTATAGTGATGATATTCAAGTACACCTGTCCTTTTGTCCAGACTCTTTGCCAGATTTTTCAGTGTTAGGATATGCATGGATTCAGCTGTTTACTGGATGCTCAGAAATGAAACTTAAGACCAAAGCCACTCTTGAGCAAGCCAACTTTTGTCTGTATCAACTTCCTTTGCCTTTTTGAATGATTACATCAGGTGGTGGTGGTAGTGGTAGTGTGTGTGTGTGTGTGTGTGTGTGTGTGTGTGTGTGTGTGTGTGTGTGTGTGCGTGTGTGTGTCTGTGTGTGTGTGTGTGTGTGTGTGTGTGTGTGTGTGTGTGTGTGTGTGTGTGTGTGTGTGTGTGTGTGTGTGTGTGTGTGTGTGTGTGTGTGTCTGTGTGCAAGTGTGTGTGTGTGTGTGTGTGTGTGTGTGTGTGTGTGTGTGTGTGTGTGTGTGTGTGTGTGTGTGTGTGTGTGTGTGTGAGATCAGCTGTATTTCATTTCTTGAAATTGTGATCTTGGCTTTATGTTTTATGATAGTTTGACATTGAAGAAGAGCTATCTGCTGGCAGGACTTATTTCTACAATCTGAAAAATATAGCCTGTATTAAGCATTGCATCCTAGCACTGGACATGAGGATGTTGATTCATGCTCTAGTATTGTTCCACCCAGATTTCTGCAATGTTCCTTACTTGAGGCCTTGAGATAGTGACCTCATTACCTGCAGCAGGTGCAAACCTCTAGAGCTAGGAGGCTACTGACTGGTATTTCCAAAATATACACATTATTTTTGTACTGCACGATTTGTGCTGGTTGCCAACTGTGGCCAGATGTGCTTTTGAAGATCCTTACTATCATCTTCTGTGTTCTACATAATCTGGGCCCTATTTATTTAAAAAAGCTATTAAACCTTTATATGCCCATCCGGTAGCTCATGTAATCAGCATGGGACCAATGGCTATTCTGAATTCTGACTTTAGACCTCTCTCAGGTTTCTTTTTATTACCTTTCTTCAATCCTTTTGGAATCGGTTACCTTCCCTGATTAGAGTCAGAGAGACGTAGTGTTTGTTTAAGTGATATCTGTGTCCATCTATGTGGGGTACTCCAATTAAGACTCAAGAAGGGGCATTACTCATTTCAGGATTTTACATTTTTAAATTAGGATTTTTAGTTAATTTAGTTTATTGCACTCCCCCATTCCCTACTCATTGCACCAGTGAACTTTCAGCTTATCCCAGTATTCCATGAATGCCCCTTTAAACCCTTTATGATGACCTTGGGCATATTTATTAAGTAGCTGGGCTCCCTCACTACTCAAAAAGTCAGCATTGAAGCATAATTCATAAGAGCAAGGGGATGAGGACCCTGTGGGGAGAGGCAAACAAGACAATTGAAGCCATCATATTGTGGTGGCCAATCAGACTCCTTAATAGGAGGAGGAAAATGCAATGATATCAGCATGCCTGGTCTGCATATCCACTGACCATCAGTTAGCTTATAAGGCTCCTGGTCTACACCCAAGGTTGCTAAGGCAGCTATAGCTTATAAACCCTGCCCCTCTGGGATAAATTATGTGGCCATCAGTGACCTCATCCTATCCCCCCACCTATCATAGCAGTGGCCTCAGTCTGATCCTGAACTCATGTGTCCAGTGGCACAGACTGGTATCTTGCCACTCCACCAATAGGCTGCCAAAATTTATTGTATTGTTTTATAATTTTTGCTATACTAGTTACTACGTGAATACTACAGTCTACTGTTCATTGTTATTTGTTAGAACTGGCTATTCAACAGTAGCTCAACAGGTAGCACGCATGCCTTTAGTTCAGAAGGCTGTGGGTACTGTTCCCACAGTGAGTAGTTGGATTAGTTTTCCAATACTGACAGAGTAGGGCAGCATTGGGGGGATGCTGCACTCCTGAGTGTGCTATCCTTCAGATGAGGCCCCATCTGCTGGAGTTGGTAGTAGCACAGGTGGATGTAAAAGATCCCATGACACTTAGCAAAAAGAGCAGGGATTGCTTTATGTACATTATGTAGATTGTTTATATTATTTACATTATGTACAAATATTCATATATATATTATTTACAAAATTTTACATCATATGTACTATTTATATTTTTATAACCCTATCTTCACATTCCTCTTTTTCATTTAACATAATTTAAGTTTGAAATATCAAAGAACTACACTCTATACAAGGTCTTCTAACCAAGGAGGACTTACATGTCTGTGTCACAACTGAGACTTGGTTAAAAGTGACAGAGTAGCACTCTGCCTGTGCAGAACTATAACACCTTCCACACATTTAGACCAGCTACTGCACAGGAGGGGTAAAAAATGGAAGTGCCTCATTCTTCATCCAAGAGAAACATCAGGTCTGGTAAAGCAGCATGATGCACTAACACTTCTTCATGTAAAATCACCATCAGAAAGGTCCCATACCTTATACCAACTCAGGGGAGCAACACCTAGGATCTTGTCCTTACTAATATGGGGGCATCTTGCACTATACTTTGCATATCTTATCAACTGTCAGGTCTAACTCTAAAGCTGTCTCTTTCAAAATAAAATTGAAACCAGAGACTTCTGCTAATCAAGGTACCTCTAGAAATTTCTCTAAGACAAACTACCTACTCCTGAGTGATACATTGGCAAGCTACAGATTCCCAACAAACCCACTTAACTCCACTTAATATGCAGAAATGTACACCAGCACACTAGACCAGCATGTAAACAGCTGCATACTTCCAGCTGTACCTTGTAGGAACAAGCACATGGCAAACTCCAGAAACAAATCTCTATAGCCGAACCATATTTACAATAAAAGGAAGGGAATTTTCACCAAAACTGAGAAAAGGAATTCCCATGATTATAGTGCCCTCATTACTGAAATAAGCAAACAACTTCAGACCTAATAAAATCCACCAAAGTTATCTCTGAAATAGAATAGCCATCCAAGCCAAAGACAGTCACAAGGCCTTTTTTGTTATGTACGTAATCTCAGAAGCACAACACAGCAATGCGCTGATCTAAGTGTGAATGATGTTACATGCCCTGAAGCTGAAGATATAGTGACCCTACTGCCTGATAAATTCATCTCAAACTTTACTCCTCTCTCCCCTCTGTCTATCCCAAAATATATATACTTGAAGCTGCCTTACCTCCAGCTATCATACAATACCAAGTCCAAAAAGTGCTATCAAAAGCTAAAAATACTGCATCCGTGGATCCTGACAATACCCCTGGATGCAGCTTAAATAGTATGAATCATAATTTAACCTCTATACAAGTTTTGTACCAAGTGAATGGAGAACAGCTGCAGTCATTCCCCTGCAAAAGGGAGGACTTTTGACAGATCCAGGAAATTACAGACCCATAAGTCTGACTAACTTCATATTCAAAGCCATGGAAAGACTTATCATAGAAATAATCAGTAAGGACATAGGGAACCTCCAAACACTGGACCTATTCCATTTTGGATTCATCAAGGGCAGGTCATGCTTACTCAACCTTGTGGACATTTTTAAGTTCACCAAAGCAATGGATGAAGATACAGTGGTGCACAACCCATACCTTGACCTGACCAAAGCTTTTGATGCAATCCTCCACTCAGTCATAGCAGAAAAAGAAGATGAGAATAAATCCCTACTTCACCTGCTGGATTACCAACTGGCTCACACATAGGATGCAGGAGATCAAAATTGGGGAAGCTACTTCGACAAATTGACCAGTCACCAGCGGAGTCTCCTATGGTTCAGTGCTGGTATTTCTGCTGTTTGGCCTCCCTTCATGAAGAAAAAATCAATACCAAAGGGCTCTGGCTAACTAAGTCTGCAAATGACTGCAATCTAGAATCCCCAAGTCACTTAGACATCCTGCAGGAATTGTTCAAAATAATTAGCTAGTGCCAGAATGATGGACTGAAACTAAATGCCAAAAAATGCATTATATCATTTGGGAAGTCATCTACTCCAGGGAACTATCACACTGACAATAAGAGATGAGCCAGTTTGTTATTTGTGAACTTATATGGACAGAGGCTTTACTTTTGACCAACATGCATTCACTGTCTTAAGAAAGTCCTTTTTTATTGCAAAGCTTATGAAAAAAAGACCTTTGTCTATAGACATGTCTTTGTCCCCCTTTATTCATCCCTCATTAGGCCAGGTTTTGAGTATAGGACTCCCTTTGGCATGTATCTGTCCAGACACATGCAACAAATGGAACGCCCACAGAAGTACCTTGCTAAAAGGATATAAGGCCTAAACAATATGTCTTCCATGGTTTACCTTCAAATCTCTGTCACTTTATTCAGTATCCTGCAGACTGATAAGTGGTGACCTCTGCCTGACATACAGTTTATCCTTCAGCCCAATGCTGATAGACCTACTGTGCATCAGCAAGTCAAATGGCATTGAAAATATTCAGTCCAGGGAAGTATACCTCCTCTACAATATCAACAAAATAGTTTGGAGGGATAGGTATATCCTGCAGAGGATACCATTGCTCTGTAACAGACTCCCCATCCACTTAAAATAAAACTCATACCTGTCCATAGTAAAGTGTAATTTGGATCTATGGATGGGTAATAGTAAATCTACAAAACACACAAAACATCAGGATAGAAAAAGTTTTACTGATGTGTTTGGTACCTCGGCTTACGCCTTCAAAGAATAAATTGTTACATCAAGAAGCTTTCTTATATACATCATGCTTAATATATTCAATTAACCATCCTTCAATGTCCAATCAATAATTTAAAGTGCCATCACACATTATACACTACCCATGTGTTAACTATGCATAACATATTTTATACATAATTTTAAAATTACTGAGACGAATCTCACCTATTTCTGATGTTAAAATGAGACAACAACAACAACATCATTCCATTAATAAAATGTGAGATTTCAACCATGCAACTGACAATATCAATTTACTTATTGTAAACATTGGTATCTAATTCCATATTTAAACCTTTGGGATGTAGTGTCCTAAAGTTTATTATACACTTGGACTCCAACAATAACAACTTGCTAGTGTCCACCTCCCTGTCATAAGATTTGGGTTTTGCCAACACACTGAAAAAGAAAGTTTCTACTGAGCTACTATGTACCTGAATGAAATGTGTAGCTACCGGATTTTCCATCCTATTCCTTCTTATATCACTCAGATGTTCCATGATTCTTTTCTTGACAGCTCTTTTAGTCTGTCCAATGTACCATTTTATCTGCGAGCACCCACAGCCTATAATATTAACAATTCCATTAGATTCATATGTGTATACTTCACTGGCTTCATAAACCTTGCCATTAATGCTGACCCCATCCAAGTTTTTAATTTTCTCACAGACTATATCATTTATGCATATCATTGCTGGAGACTTCCTGTGTCCTAACAGAGTGCTCTTCAAACTATCTGGAGATATACAGAGCTGAGCATATTTTTCTGGCACTTCAGAGTTGTGTTCTGTTAATTGTTGTTTGACTAATTTTATATCATTGCTGGCTGACTTCAGAGTTGTGCACTGTTATTTTTGCTTCACTGTATAGTTTTTCAAAACTATGCTGAAGGTGTGTTTCCCCCTCCCCTATTTCTCTGTGTCTTAAGTTGGTATAACTGGTTTTACATCCTGTGTATTATCTGACCATCTCAAGGATTACTTGCATAAAATTAGACCCTCTTAGTAAAAAACTCTGCATATCATTGCTGGAGCCTTCCTGTGTCCTGAAAGAGTGCTCTTCAGACTATCTGGAGATATACAGAGCTGAGTATATTTTTCTGGCACTTCAGAGTTGTGTACTGGTAATTGTTGTTTGACTAATTTTATATCATTGCTGGCTGACTTCAGAGTTGTGCACTGTTATTTTTGCTTCACTGTATAGTTTTTCAGATCTCTGCTGAAGGTGTTGGTTTTCCCATACCCACCCTCCCTGTTCCTGTTTTGTTGTTTAAATTTGGAGGTTTTGGCAGTTGCCCGCCCCCACTGTAGATTTGATCTGGGACACTCTCCCCAGTCACATCTCTTTACCTCATTCTACCTAATAGACTCCTTCTGCACTTGTTTTTAGTCATTTTTAATTTAATTGCATTTTTTAAACTGTTTGGTCTAACATTGCTACATACTCATGCGTGCTAGCTTGCACTGCATGTGAATTGTTTTTACTGCTGTTTTAGCTACTTTTCTGTATATATTAAAGAAAAACATCTTTCCTGTAACTAGTGTAGTCCAGATTCAGATTTGCTGTTTCCAGGACTGTATGTAAGCTTGTGAGCCCCCTCCCCCCCAAGCTTTCTGTGTTGGACAGAAGCCTTCTAGCTTATCAGTGGGAGTGGTAAGCACTAGGAAACCTATCTACCACATAAGGAGTGGTTCTGGCCCAGAAATTGTAGTTATTGGCAATTTGGGCAGTTTTTCCATCTCTCTCAACTTTCTGATTTAAAATCCCGTATTTGCACTTGTTTCCCTCCTTTCCTGTAACTAGTTTAGTCCAGATATAGATTCTTAGTTATAGCACTTGAATTTGCTTATTCGTGATCAGCACTTGTTCAGAACTTTTAAGCACTAAATAACCCACTAATTACTACAGCATTCAACCTTCCTCATTACCTAGAGGAAAACAGTTTTGGTACTTAGTTTCCTCACTCGCTTAGTGAAAAACAGCTCTTGTACTCACTTTCCTCACTTATCTAGAGGAAAATAGTTTTTTTATTCAGGCATGTCCAAGGGTCAACTCCCAGTGTTCTCTCCTATCTATCTAATGAATCTGGGCATCTTGGGACAATGTAGAAATTGCCTCATGTACACAGACAACCCTTTCCTCTTACCACCCAACACTACAACCTGTGAGAGATGCACTTATCTAGCCAAACTGGAGGTAAAGCTCTCTCCAATCAAGACTGAACTTGACAGTCAAGAGGAGAAGGTAAACACTTGCACCACACCACATTCGTCACATAGTCTCACTAAATCTACACCACCAAAATCCACACATAGAAACACAAAAACATTCACAGAGGCTCTCAATAATAATCTGCTCAAGCAACAGAGACCTCCAAAGCAGAAATGCAAGCAACCTCTACGCCCCCAACACAACCCAAATGACACATAGCCCGCCGACTTAGTGTGCCACTCAACCACAGCCAATAAGGCAAAACAACATACCCAACACACTAGTCATAGGTGACTCTATAGTCAGGCACACTGATGTCCCACTCACCAAGCTAAACAAGGAGAAGGTTACTGTCAGCTGCCTGTCGGGTGCCAGGATCTGCCACATAACCCACGCACTCAGGTCACTCCACAAGTACAAATATGACTCTGTTATTGTCCATGTTGGTGTGAATGACCTGAGACATACCTCCCTGGACTACATGAAAAGAGACATGGAAGAGCTCTCCGATCTTGTAGCCCAGGCAGGTATGACCCTAACCCTGAGTAGCATTCTGCAATCACCCAGAATGATGCCGCAGTACAAGGACCAAAATGATTGACTTCAACAATTGGCTAAGCTTCTGGTGCCATTCTAAAGGGATCCAGTATCTGTCTGCCTGGGATGATATGGTCGACAGACCACAATGCTTTGCCAGAGATGGCCAGCACCTGTCACCCCTGGGATTCTGGATACTGGCTAAGATTCTTGCCGCCCCTATAGTGCCTTTTTTAGGCAAGGTTCAAATGACAAATTCACCACCGTAACTGGAACAGGCAAGCAAAAACTGAAGGTGATGCTACTCAATGCTAGAAGTCTAAATCTCAAAATGCACTCACTCAAGGCACTCCTTAAAATGGAGAACATTGATATCTGTGCAGTAAGTGAGACCTGGTTCAAGGCTCCAGAGAGCACCCCTGCACTACTAGGCTATAACTCATACCAGACTTTTCGGCCTCTTTTTACTTTAGCACCAAAAATGATAACATTTGACAAATGGTCCTGCACCATCTGTATTCTTTTTTGCAAAATTCTAATACATATTTTGTATTTCCTGAAGTGATCATTCTTCATTTCTTTATATTTCTATCTTTTTTCAATAAGAATGTTATCACCCCATAACAGATTTTTCTTCTATCACATTTTTTTGTCATTCATTTACTGTATGACAAAATATTCTTTCATCTTTACTCATATCTTTATAAAAATTATATTCAATTTTTTATAGTGTTTATCTTTTTTCATTCATCAGTCATCATCTGCACATGTTGCAGAAGTTAAGGTTGTGAGCTGTTGTTTCTGTGATACAGGGTTTCATTCCTTCAGCCCTCATTTGCCTGCTGTGTGACCTTCCCAAGTCACTTAAGCAGTAATAGTTCCTTGGTTACCCATGAAAGGGGACTGGGTCCAGTGAGCATACCTGGTAACAGGTAGGATCATTTTTTGATTGTTTGATTATTGTATCCTAGGTTATCTTGACTTGAGATCAGATCACAAACTAATCGCTGGAGAGATCCTCCCCCCCCACACCCCAAAAAAAAAAAAAAGTAAAGAAGTACTTCAAAAAAAGCAACAGACTTCTAAGAAAGACTAGTGTAGTCTCTTTCTCCCCCCCCGCCCCGAAAAAAAACTCAAGCCAAGCTTGAATTACAAATGCCTTCTACCAGCACCTGCAGCCTGCAGGATAAAAGGCAAAAAACAAACAAAAAAAAAACTCTTTGTAGCGTCCAGTCTGGTGGTCCCCAGCCACCCCAGCCCATAAACACAACTACAACAAAAAGGAGGAGCTACAAGAGAAAAGATAAAATCCTTAAAAGGAGACACACCAGTCACTATAAAAAATAAAAAAAGAGCTCTCATCAAAAAATCATCAGCAAAAATTTGAGAAAATAGCTAAAAAAGACAAAAGACTCAAAGACAAGGCCTTCTTTTTCTTTAGCTATGTTAAAGAATCTGATCCCAAACTCCCAGATATGCTCAAAACAAAAGATGATGAATGACAGAATGATTGCAGACATTGCTGCTTACATGGCCTGACAGGTTCCGTGCAAACTTCTCTCCCCTCCCCAAAGGAGAGATATCTATATACCAATTGCCAGCCCCAAAAGCCATCTCAGTGAGAGAACTGCTCTCTCCCAAAGCAAAAACACAGCATCCATGGGACCTGACATGTCCCCGTGTGTGCTGTGTGCACAGCGAACACCAATTGGAATTACCACAGCTAGGACAAGCTGTTAATCATAGTCTTACCTCTTACCTCTGGATACCCAGGGGTGGGCGCACTGCAACTGTGGTCCCACTTCACAAACTCCACCGAATACCCGAAATTACCGGCCACCCATATCACAATTGACAAGCCTTGGATCATAATGGAGATCATGATAATCAAATGAGGAATTAATAAGACACATAGGTTGCAGACTTTGGATCAATCCCAGTTGGCTTTGTCAAAGGCAGATCATGCCTTCTAAACTTGGTTGACTTTTTTTGAAACAGAAACCAAAGCCATTGATGAGGAAGCTCCATTTCTCTACGAAGGCCTTCCGGCGACTGGCCACCCTTTGATACAATACCCCTTTCGGGTATCATTGCAAAAAACTCATCAGCAAATCATAACCCAAACACATCACAAGATGGGTCCAGAAGCAGCTGATTGACAGAACCCACAGGGGTCAGAGTTGCTGGCCAAATGTCACAGTCAAAGCAGCTGTCAAGTCCTGTGTTAGGCAGGTACTTCCCCACTCACACTCTTGTTTAATCTCAAACAGTACAAGGTTAGCAAACACAGGAGGTTATGGCTGACAAAGCCAAAGTTCTGCAAGAAAAACACACTGAAGCACAGATATCCTTCTGATATCTGACACGGATCCTAGCGTACAGGGTCTTTGAGGGCCTAAAGTCCAATGCCAAATGCAAAGTCATACCATTTGAAAAAAAACAATGGGACCCCTAAAAAATAACCCTAGTGGCTAAACAAGAGGCAGAGAAGAAGTTATCAGGACCTGATCAACCCAGGTTGATAGTAGATCCAAGGTTGTACACCCATGTGCAGTAGTACCCCATGACCTTCACCTTATGCCCTGCTTATCATGAAGGGATTCTCATCTAAGGATCAGGGGGGATCCATCAAGGAGGTCATAGTCTCTCATAGTACCCCCCAATGATTGACTCATGAGACCAATGATTGAAACCAATGACCCGACCGACAGCTCACCTGAAGGATAAGGTCTCAAAAGTGTGCCACTATGCTGCCCACCTAAAAGAAAAACCAAAAACTAGAACATCTGAAGACTGCTCAATTGAACCGCTTTCTTTAACATATACAAGGCCATATCAACCTAAAGGCTTGCCCAAACCCAGATTTGATGAATATGCTTCACCTCAAAAAAAAAAGGCGGAGACTTAAACCTCGACACAGAGACTTAAAACCGAGACTTAAACCTTAATCGGCGGTTAATAGGAGGTGGGCGGGAATACTTAAATCACCCAATGTGGAGGAATAATGTCGAGCAATCCGAAATGTGCTTCTGGTGCAAAGCATCTCACCTTCTTCACCAATCAGAGAAATCTTGATGAAATGTGGCAGATATACCCAGGGTCCTCAGATCAACAGTCAAGTGTACTAAAGAAAAAGAGTACAAGCAAAATATAAGGTAATAGTAACCATATAAAAGGGGTGGCTATAAACTATGCTATGGACTATGGGCCTAGCTTGCTATGGTGCTGACTGCCCTTTTACTTTCTTTATTATTTCTTGTAATTCTTTTATCTTTATTTCTTTTTCAAATTCCTTTTTTACCTCATTTGTTATTTTTGTTACTTTCCATACTTCATCTTTGAAATCTTCTTTTTATACATCTCATAAACAAAATTCTCAACTATCTTTATAATTTCTTCTTGCGTACATAGAACAATGTCTTTATCACTGTAAATTGCATCAGTTTTTCCTTCTCTTACTTTAGCCTGCTTTCCTATGTTTTCCTTTGAAAAGTCTAAGCATTAATAATGTAAAGTTGTCCCCATTTCTCTTCATATAACTTTCTGTCTAAATAATTTACCTTTTACTTCCTTTTTTAACTTTAATTTTGAGCTCTTTCAAAATACCTGCATATTTTTCTTATTCTCTTTTCTTTACTTTCTTTCAACATTTAAATATATTTTTTATATTTTATTTTATATATATATCCAACCAATTTCTGTAATATTCTATCATGGGCATATGCTCATACTACAACTTCTCCAGGATTTAATAAAATCCGTGCAGGCACCGTGTAGAGCCTTCATGAAATGTATCTATGTACAGGGCCATGGTTCCCCCTTAGCAGCGCACCATGCATGTTAACCATGGCACACTGCCAAGGGAGAGCATAGGATCAGGGATATTGAATCTGTGTAGGGAGATGTGTAGAGGTTACCTGTGGTTGTGGATGTCTGGTCAGATACTATGTAAAGGGTGAGGCTTCCTGTAATGCTCCCCACTACTGTTGAAATGCTGTGAATTGTTTCAAATGCGTAATATTTTATGTTTCTGAATTATTTTTTTTCCTCTCTGTATGTTTGCTCTGTGTGGAGCAGAGCTCAACAATGCCAAGCAGTGCTCACATATAGACAGCTGACACCTGTTACACATCTAAAAATAGAAACCGGATGAAATTAATTAGCATAATTCATTTTTTTTAAATAATTGCTGTTTGTGCAGCATGGCTCAGAGTGCTGCAGAGCTGAGCAGTGCTTATACATACGTAGCTGACAGATGACAGACATCTAAAAGTAGAAACCAGGTGTAATTAATTATTTATTTCTGGGTCTATTTAAGCGTGTTTATGTGACATAGTGCAGTGCTCAGCACAGTAGTATATGTGAAGGTATACTAGCTTTCATAATGTCCAAGTAGCTAAATGGGTAGAGTTACAGCCTAATGCTTAGTAGGTCTTGGGTTCGAGTCCATAGAAGTCATAAGATGTCTATAATATATTTTATGTTTAATTTTAAAAACAAATTGTGAAATATGGCACTGCTGCTCTGAGCTGAGCAATGCTTGAACATGCTAATGGCTACTGTTGTTTGTGTGGTGCTAAGCTTAGCTAAAACCTCAGTTGTGTGAGTTTTCACCCTGCTTAGCTCTGCTTAGATGGTTTGTGCACTACTACGTGATGTGGTGCTTTTTTGAATGTTATTCAATGACATATAAGGGTGGGAAAACAGCCTATATTATGCACAATAGGCTGGAATTCTTCACGATTCTTTGGAGTCTGATTATTTGTGGATATGCCAGGTGGTGTTGGAGAGGGTTCATGCTTTTGGGAGCAGAGATGGGGTATTCAGGAGTCCAGGCTCTTTGTTGCACTCCTGGTAAACAATTATAAACCCGGGCTTATGCAGGGTGGTTTCCAGGACTCAGAATATAAGGCAGAGGCCTGAGACTGGTTGGCCAAAGAACTTACCAGTGCTACTGATATCCCCTGCACTGGTGAGCAGTGTCATCACCATTATGATGTCCTGAAGAAGAGAAAGAGGGAACCTTGGACACCAGGGTCCAAGAAGCATGAGCTGGGAATGCCCCACAAATATGTAAGTATGTTTTTCACTGTTTTATCAAACTACAAGCTGAATGTCTGCAAAACGGGTATACATAATGGTGTGCTTCTTTTCCAACAGCTGCAGCTGAGAGGGTTTGCAATGTTGAGTCCCATGCCGGGCGCCTGGCCAGGTTGCTCCATGAATGTGGTAAGGATGAATTTATTACGCTAACTGTAGTGCAATGAGCAAGAAAGAGTAAAGCATTTACTGTAATAAAGTATACACAATAAAACTATAGTGCAATAAATGAGTAAGTAGAACTGTAGTGCAATAAATGGGCAATTAGAGCTGTAGTGAAATAAATGAACAATAACAACTGTATTGCAATACACAATAAACAATACCAATAACAGTAAGCAAAATTGTGCACAGTAGGATTGTGTTTCAATAACCATTATAGTAGAGCTGTATGCATTGCTTGTCTATGGTAAGGTTTCTGCAGTCAAGTATAACACTGTCTCCAGGCCAATATCAGTCACACAATGCTCTCTGTTCCTCCTACTCCAGGTAGTAAAGGTATATGGGTGAGGTAGCCTACTCTATGGGCAGATATTGCATGTGGACTTTACAGACATTTATCAGCAATACCAATAAAGTGTTAAGCAGCATTGTTGATCCCTAGAGAAATATATTTTAATAAATGCAGCACAGCTGTATTCCATGCATGTGTGTTCTACTGTCATTGCAGTTAAGTATAAAACTGCAATTGTTCTAGAATGCAAAATAAATTCACATAATGCTCTCATTTTCTCCCACTCCAGGAATAAAAAGTATATGATTGAAGTAGCCTTTGTTATGAACAGATATTATTGTGTTTACATTTAACAGACACTTGTCAACAATGCCAATAAAGTGTTAAGCAGCATCGCTGATTCGTAAATACATCTGTCCAAATATTTCCAATACTGCTGTATTCCTTGCATGTTTGTACTAAGTTGCTGCAGTCACTTGTTACATTTTTTGCAGATGTCCCCTGCAGTCACAGCTACTGGATTCTCTTCTCATGCCTGCCAGCTAAGACATGACAGCTGTCTAGTTTATGTACTGTACACAGACATGCCTCTCACGTGTCGATTTCTCGTGATGTAATTAAAACTGCCTGTCACAGGATTACCAGAAAATGATTACCTGGAATGCAATATATTACCAAATCCACTTACAGTACACCTTGGTAGTTATATAAGTCCACATTATGTGAAACTGTTCTGTGTAGTTGTGTACCTGCATTTGTTATTGCTTGACTCATACTGTCCCATGCTAACAGCTTGAGAGGTATCCATGTGCTACATCAGTTATAGGAGAAATATACTCAGTGTACTCAAAACTGACACTATATACCTGTAGAGTATGTATTTATTAACAGTGTTTTCGGAGATATAGTCTGCATTGTCAGCAATGGAATGTTTCTCTCCCTCTCTCCCCACCACTTACCTTCATTTATTTATTATTATTTTTATTATGATGTAATATTAACATATTTTGTTAAGCTAACTATATTTTGGTAAAATATTATTTATTATTGTTATGTTTTATTATGATTCAATATTAACATATTTTGTTTAACTATATTTTGGTAAACTGTGGTTTATTATTGTTATGTTTTATTATGATTCAATATTAACAAATTTTGTTAAACTAACTGTTTTGTTGGCCTTATGCTTTAATTCTTACTGGCATGCTGTTAACATACTGACTGTTATGTTACTCAATGTTGTGTTACACATAATATACATTAATATGTATTTGGATTGATAATATGATGTTCCATTATGTTAATACTAACAATGGTTTGGTTATTACTAACCTTAACTTATTGCTATACTTCATTTACCACAGCACGTCAAGGTAGGCCGGTTCCAGCTGGTCCACCTACCTTGCCTCATTCGGCCATGGCACTGGATACCAGCACATCTGGGAACCAGACTGGTGGTGCCCCTTCTGATGCCTCTGCACTATCTGCAGTGTCGGGTAGCACCATCTCATGGGACAGAGCTGGGACCCCTCTGGGAGCAGTGGTGGAGGGTGACATCATCTGGGCTGAGCTGCCAGTTTTGGTGTGCAGGATAGTCTACCATGGGTTTGACCACTGCCTGCACTGGATTGAGGACATGCTGGCCAACCTGGTGGGGCAGACTCACCGCAGTACCCAGCCTCCACCACTACCACCCCTGGGGCAGTGATGGAGTAGTGCAGACAGTCCCATGAGTGAGGATGTGAGTCATGCTGCTGCTTTGTGGAGGTACAGGGGACTTAAATTCCACGACACCCTCCCTATCCAAGGAGTTTACCCCCTCATGTGTCACACACCACTCCTGTCTGCTGTCTTGTTTGTCTATCTGCAAATGCATTCTCACCTACCCAACTTACCTCCCCCACACGTGCCTATTTCCCTTCTCCAGCATTCCACTCTCACCTTAAAAAAAATAGGCACCCCCCCAAAAAAATATCGTCCCATACATAGCTCTCCATTTTGCACGTGTCCACTGGATACATGTAATATGGTCCAACTGGCTTGAAAATGCAGTTATGTTGTCCTCACCCATCTCTCTGGGGGTAAGAGTTGAAAGTCATGTACAAATTCTGTCAAAGAACACAGTTGTTGCTGTACAATAAATGGATAGCTATGGATCCTTCCTACACCCTTCTTGCAAATCCTTACCTGCCTTTCACTATGTTTTACTCCCTGCTTGCACCCCATTTTACCACTTTTATATCTCCCCATTTTTCTTTTCTTTATATTTTTTAGCACAACGCTTTGCTAAGCTCAGAGATATATTGAACATATGTGTTTTCGATTTATAATAAACACCTGTCACATATTTTGAACCCAAGGCCATCACACTTGCACATCATTGCATTAACCCGCCACACCACATAGCTCTTAATTAAAAGAGGTCATTTAAACTAAACATAGTAATTGCAAGTTACAGTCATTAAGTGTGTTTAAGCGGAGCTTTGCATCATGATGCATCACGCAAATTTGATTAAAAAGTAATAAAAAAAATGGGAGTGTAACTTGGACTCTGGTGCAAGACCACACCACCAGAAAGCCAAACACATAAGAATGGATAATGTACCCTTTTATCAGCAACATGTAGTAATACACCTGCTAAGGCATTAATGGCAAAATACATGTTCAGCTGGGAACCTGGTGAAGAAATACATCCATATAAAGCCATACAGATGGATGTAAAAAACTTTTGCCACAGCTTGTATGTGTGTACTTATATCTTGCAAATACCCCTGTTGCAGCAGTGACTCAGTAGCTCAGTCTGTTAAATGCTTTACAAATAGTATGTTTTTGCCACACACAGTACTGGGTTCAAATCCAGTGGTATGTAGCAGAAAATTTACAGTATTGTGAAGCCAGCAATAAATGACTGAGTCATGCACTCTTTATCCACACAATGCATTTCAAATGACATGTCTGCTTTTCACTGATGGAAGTCACAGGCCTGTACAGGTTCATAGGTTCATCGGTAGGTACTAGGCTATTGACCTTAGGGCCTATATAAGCCTAGCCAAAAAAGTACCCTGGCTTTTGCCACCCAAGAAAATTATTTTCCTGTGTGCCTGTCAAGCAGAGCCACAGAGGTGATCCCCGAGGTGAATTTCCTATTTCCCATCCAATCATCAAGACTTTTCTTGAAAAGTGCTAATGAGGAGCTTTGTTTGATATAGATAGGTAGTTTGTTCCATAGTATTGGAAGTCTTTGGGACAGGAATCTATCCCTCCAGCATGTTCAGTTTATTGTAGTGACAAGGTTTAGTTCCCTAGAGTGTGTAGCTTGGAGGGATTGGGATTTCTTTAAGTGGAGCATGTCCAACAGCTCTGGGTTTGACATAGCTTTGTATGTTAGGCAGAGATTGCCTCTGAGTAGGCAATATGCAACGGAGTAAAGCTGGAGTTTTTTGAGATGGTCTGCATAGGGCATCTGTTTGAGGCCAGTATGCCTCTTTGTGAGGTATTTCTGCGGCCTTTCCAGTTGTTGTAGATATCTTGTGAGGTACATAAAAAAGGGGCATTGTACTCTATAATGGGTCTAATGAGTGACAAGTAGAGGGGAACAATGACCTCTTTCCTGGATGAGAAACCTTTTTGTGATGAGGTATTTCCTGACTACTGCGGCAATGTGATTATCAAAAGAGAGACTACTGTCCACCTGTGTCCCAAGGTCTCTTATCACACTTTTGGTGTTAAGTAGACTACAACCTATGTGGTAGCTCATGGGTACAGAGTTTTTACCAAAGGGGATGACAATGCAGTTTTTGGCATTGAGCTTGAGGCCATGGCTTTGACACCAGGCATCTGTCTCCGTGAGGCACTTTTGTAGGATGTCCACATCGTTAGGAGTTTCTATTATGGCTCCTAGTTTGCAGTCATCTGTGAAGTTCATTAGCCAAAGACCTTCTGCATTAGTCTGTACTTTAGAAAAGTAGATACCAAACAGGAGAGGACCCAGGACTGAACCCTGAGGTACTCCACTTGTCAGTGTTCTGAAGTCAGATTTGGAGTCTGCTACTTTCACAGTGTGGGTTCTGTCAGTGAGCCAGTTGGCAACCCATCTTGTGACATAGGGATTTATACCTAGTTTAGTGAGTTTATCTATAATTCCAGAGTGGGGTATTGTGTCAAAAGCCTTGGTGAGATCTAGATAGGCTGTGTGAACCACCTTACTCTCGTCTACAGCTTTGGTGACTGCTTCAAAGAAGTCTATCAGGTTTAGGAGACATGATCTGCCTTTTACAAACCCGAACTGGGTGGAGTCCAGAGTTTGGAGATTACCAATATCTTTGTGTATAAGATCCATGATGATATGTTCCATGGCCTTGCAGACCAGGCTCATTGGGCTAATGGGACGGTAGTTCCCAGGGTCCGTGGCAGCTCCCCCTTTGTGGAGTGGGATAACTGTCGCTGTGCACAATTAAGTGGGCACAAAGCCTGAGGTGAGGCTATGATTTAACATGGTGCTTAGGTGGGGTGCCAGTTCATTCTGCAGTTCATGTAGAACACAGCCTGGGATGTTGACCAGTCCCATGGATGCTGCGTTCTTGGCTTTGGAGGGTGTGGTTTTTACCTGTGCAGCCGTGATTACAGGAACTTTGCATTTTTCCAGTATAGAGATTGGCCCTTTAGGGGGTGAATGGGGGGTAAAGTTAGCACTGAACCTATCTGCCAGGATGTGGGAAATATCAGTTGGTTCTGCATGTTTAGTGCCATTGTGCTGTAACTCAGAGCAGATCTGAGTGTTGCCATTGAGATTCTTGCCATAGCTATAGAATGCTTTGTGGTTGTCTTTAGAATCAATGATAATTTTGTTTTCATAACTAGCTTTGGAGGATTTTATGAAGGATCTCAGCTTCTTACTGAGGCTGACTAGGGAGTTCCTCCAATCATGGGATTTTACTCTTTTTTGCAAAAGTTTCTTTCTTCTGTTGTAGAGTCTGTTTATGGCAGGGGAACACCAGATTAGCTTCCTTTTTTTGGAGGATAGTATCTTGCTCGTGTAAGTGCTTATAAAGTGCATTTGTGTAGGATTCAGCAGTCGTACCTCTATTGTCCATCTGCATGGGTGTCGTGAAGTTTGCCACTTCTGTCTTAAGAAGCATGAAGTTGGCTTTGGAGAAATATTTTACAGTGATTTCCCTAATAGGGGGTGGGGGCATGATGTGGATGTCTAGGGTGATTAGCTTGTTGTCGGATCTGACCAAAGAGGAATTGACCTCTGGTGTGGAACACCGGTCACCCATGTTGGTAATGACCAGGTCTAACATATTGCTGCCCCTGGTGGAGGTGTGGATAAGTTGATCCTAGGCATTGGAATTTATGAATTCCAGAAAACGTTGAGCAAAAGAGTTGGTAGATGAGTAGTTTTCCCAGATAATGGTGGGTTAGTTGAAATCGCCCATTATTATGGTGTTGGGTTGTACCCTAATATTTTCCAGTGTATCAAGAAATGAGGAGTGGGAATCCTGGGGCATGGTGTCGGATCTGTAGCAAGTTACAATTTGGATTGCAGTCTTTCCCAGAGTCAGTTGCACTTGGATAATCTCGGATGCATTATGCTGAGCAATTAGTCTGGAGGTGTGGATATTGTTAATTAATATGGACACGCCTCCGCTTTTAGTGTTTCGGTCCAGGTTAGGAGGCCAAAAGGTGTGGTATGAATTATAGCCTGGTAATGCAGGGGTGATCTCTGGAGCCTTGAACCAGGTCTCTGTTACTGCACAGATGTCGATGCTCTCCATTTTAAGGAGTGCTTCGAGTTAATGCATTTTGAGGTTTAGACTTCTAGCATTGAATAGCATTAGCCTCAGATTTTGCTTGCTTGTACCTGTTAGGTGGTGAATTTGTCATTTGAACCGTGCCTAAAAAGGCACGAGAGGGGTGGCAAGAGCCTTAGCCAGTAACCGGCAGGTAGGAACACACTTCACATATCCCTATAGCAAAACTATATTTGCATAAAGTATCATGTCATGCATTAATATGCATTCACAGAGAATGTCAACTCAGGTACTGCAAATGAGGGCCACTAATAGAGTGAACTACATAATATTTTCAAAGACAATACAGATTATCACAGCTGCACAACTAACATATACACTGAAAGTCCCTCCTTGTAACAAAGACTGCCCTCATATATGTTGCAAATTACTACCAGACTGTAACACATAGCCCGGCAGTTGCCCAAATGGTGGACATAGTCTGATATTTATATCCCATCTTGCTCAAGGACACACCAAACATGTTGACTCTGTTAGTTATACCATTGCCTAACATAATTACCTTAAATACATGCCTTAATTGGAGTGGAAAGGGTACCCTCACTCTGGCTCTGCCTCTACAACAAGGCTGACACAGTTCACACAGTTACTCCTACAGCTTGTTGTCCTCCAAAGTGTTCACACTCTCTACCTATGTCCATTACCTGCAGCAGCAGCTGCAGCCTGTAATACACATATCTCTATGGCAAGGTTTCTGCTACAGACCTACCCTCTGTGATGATGTAGGCTCCTCACCCCAGTAATATCCATCACAACATATCAAAAAGGGGCCATAATCTACAATAAGGTCTTAAATATTGCACAGTGCTTGCATATCACTGGCTGGTGATAGTGAAAATCTGCTGTGTTGTCTGCAATTAGCATTTCAGACCCACAGACTGGTTAAGAGGCAATCACCTGCTGATGAGAAGCATGTTAAAAAGGCAAGTAGCTGGCTATGGGGAACCATTCTGTATGAGACTTTCCTCACAGAGAACACGTGTTTGTGAAGACTTCACTATCACCACATATCAGCAGAGGAGTACTGCACTCCATCAGGTATGCAACATTCTTTTGTGTACAATAGGATGCAGATGTGTGAATATACTTATGGGGAATAGGGATTACAGCATTAAGCCTGTCTTACACCTGTGATAATGGCATGTCATTGATCTCATGCCTTCTTACACCTACAGAGGACATACAATACACCAAGGATGCATTGTTTTTTGTCATTGTGGCACATTGGTCTCATTGGACTGTCCCTTTATAGTGGTTGTCATAGCACACTGCTATTTCTTTGGTGCTATTCTTGTGACTTATTATTAGGGGGGCTTGCCAGTAGGAGACATACTACAGTAGACTCCAGTGTTGGGTGTATGATCGTACAGTAGTATCTGTCATGGCACACATGGGATAGTTGACTATTGCTACTATCTCAGTTGTAGCCACACACTTAGTATGTTTGCACACTGTGGAGTATGACATGTGTTAGCAAGAAGTGGATAGTGCCAGCCAGTTTATCCTTTCTGTATTTCTACATAGTGTACTTCCATGTATGTTATCCTGCAATGTGCTCCCATTTTGTTGTCTTTCAGGAATCATGTACCTTAGATGCCATGCACCTTTCTCGGATGCAGAGAATGAAATTGTACTGGAAGGAGTGGGCAACATCCTGACATCCTACTGTCCAGGGGGAGGCAAAACAGGGGACAATGGGCTCCATTGTGGACGGATCTTGTCTGTGACGTGAATATCACAGTTCATCAGAGCAGGACATTTGAGCAGGTTTGACATTGTGAAACAGATATGATCAATGCTGCATGAAGAAGAGCAGCAGATGTTGCCAGGAACTGTGTCATCACCGTGGAGGGCCTGCAGAGGAACAACCACTCTTGGCCTTTGAGGAATTCCGGGTGAACCTAGACGCACATGACAGCTACCATAGATGTGGATGCCACAGTTTCCACAGCAGAGGAGCATGCAGGTAAGCTTAGTTTGATCAGCATTGTAAAACTGTAGCATTCAGTGTGTCAGGGTGTACATACTTTTACATGGGTTCCAAGTCTTTGTTCTTTGGGGGGGGTTTAACCTCAGTTTTACTCTCATACTCAGAATGTGACCAATGCAACAATTAACACAGTAGCTACTGTAAATGTGAGATATATGGCTGTATTACCTTGTTGCGCTGTAACATGCAGTGGTACTGACATTACCTCTCCCTCAACTTTTCACAGGTCCATCAGGTATTGGCCAATGCCGTGGTCCTGCTCCTGGTAAGCATGACACTGTTTTGTTATACATGTAGGTTTACAGCAGTGTAATCCCTAGACTGCCATTCCAGGCCTGCTGCATGCATTGCTGTACTGTTGGCATGATTGCCAACTGCACACATATTTTCTGACTGTACACATGTTACAGTCATACATGCCTATACCTTGTAGGTGTGATCACACTGACAGATGTGATGGTATTGTCAGGACACTACAGAGTGTCATAAGTGTCAACTGTGCAGAGTCTACACAAATGTCAACAGTGTACCTCAGATTACACTGAGATTGTAGTGTAATGAGATGTTATTTTCAAGTAACCACAGTTGTTAGTGGGAAGAGTACTGCCCTCATGTCCTGCTATATGAAGTTGGGTTTTCAACAGGTCTGTCATAGTGATGACAGTGTATAGAGCTTTACATATATCACAACATAGTACTGCAGAGCGTAATAGTGCAGGTATTAAATTATTTCTTTTTTCTTTGTTATCACAGGTGACCGAGGGGTTGGTGTCTGTCCGCTATACAACCTGATGTCGGTGTCTGTTCAGATTCTGATGATGATGGTGGCCACAGTGAGGCACAAGTGGGGATTTTGGGGGCTGAATCTGTCCCAGAGGTTGACATCTCTCTTCTGCCCTCATTGTCACACACATACCCAGTCCCCAGAGGCCACAGATATTGGACAGTCAGAGGGTGGGGACATTGAATAGGAAAGTGTGGCAACTATGGCTCCAGTGAGTGTAGACACTGGCCATAACCAGAGTACTGTCAAGGCCCCACACAGGCGGATTTACAGGGGTGCTTGTAGGAGGCCTGCTGTCCATTTAACACCTGTTATAGGTGTCTCATCACTGGTCACTAGACGCATGTTTTGGGCGATCGTGGAGGCACAGGCACATTCTGAACAGAACACTAAACATATGCTTAGGGCTATGGATGTAGCACATTCTGACATCTGTGACTGCCTCCTCCGCATTGGGGACATCCTGGATCAGTTCACTGATGCAGTGGACAGAAGGTGGGCAGAGACAATGTCTGTCTTGGACTGCACATTGTCTGTGCTGGAATGCCTGGTTGGAGTTAAGTGTTGGACTCATGTTCATAGGTCAGCAACCCCATCTGCTGAGAGTCTACGTAGCCGTGCACAATCACGATCCCATAGTGGCAGCACATCCAGCACTACAGAGGAAAGTGTGCTGCCTACACCATGACATGGCAGGCCATAGGTTCATGGTCCTGGGTGTTCCCATGGGGGACATGGTCCCAGCAGACAGCAGTCACCTTCAGGTACAAGCATCCACTTCTGACCTTGGGCATGGAGGTGCCAGTACAACTCCTGGCAGAGACAGTTCCCATGTTCAGGCCCAGAGACAGTGAACTGTCAACTCTACCATGTATGATCCAAAGCTATCCAACATACACACATGTAGGGTTAGCACTGTGCTTGACTGTGTACATGCATATACTCACACACCACTATCAAGTGCAGGTCACCTACAGACACACATGGCACCTTTCCATGGTCCATCTTACCTGCTTCCCTTCCTGACTCACACACATGCTGTCAACCATTTGAGTCAGCCTAGGCCTCCTGCACCCCACACAATACCCTGTGCAAGTGATACCTGTGCCACATCCCTGTCATCCACACCATCGATGCAGGGAAATGAAGCTGTGTGTCTGATGCACATGGTGACTATATTAGGTAACATGTACTTGTGTAATGCAGTGTTGTTTTACCATGCCACTTGTAGTGGTTATCAAAAGATACTGTATGCTGGCATTTGTCATGAGTTTGCCACATACTTTTGTGTACCTTATGTTGTATGATGTTGTAATGGCTGTTTAGTTACGCAATGACAGGTGTACCATGGACCTGTTTCTGTTTCAGGAGTCTGTTGGGATAACCTATGTATACACAGTGGCAATAAAGCAGCACAGGGCACCATGTTAGCACAGCAGAAATATGTCTTCAGCAAGATACAGCAGTATATGTGCATGGTTCCATAGGTTCATATGTATATAACAGGCTAACAAGGACAACGGCAGCATTCAGTGTACTCATACACAACACATCTACAAACTGTGGTGATGGAGATGACCCATCTACAAATATTTTGTGTCCAGTACAGACTGTTGACCGACACCAGTTGTGATTGTCGTGCTCTGCATCCCATTGTGTAACCTGCACATGATGTGTGTCACAGCAGATGTGTGCTTGACATGTATGGGGGGGCCTGTTTCATGTAGGGTGTACTGTCTGTGTTATATACCTGTCTCTCTAGCATGTATTATGTATAGCACAGTGATGTTGGGGGTGTGTAGAACAGGTGAGACATGTGTAGTCCTGTCATGATTATGTGGGAGGTACAAAGTGGGATTTGACACCTCCCTTTATGCAGCCATACACTTCCCTTCCAAAGAATTTAGGAGACAGACTACACATGTACAGTCATGACATGGACTCCATAGGACATGTTATCTATACTGTGTATTGGTGTACCATGGAACCTGTGTGGCTGCTACAGTTATACAATATACCTGTGTAGTGACATGTCAAAAATGCCACTGCACACAATGATAAGTGTGATAGCTGACACATTCAGTATAGCAGTGACAATCTGGGATTTACATCCCAAACCTTTGGATGTAGGTTGTACAACAGTGAATGCATCCCCACATTTTTTTCAACCAGTGAAAGTCAAAGGCCACATTACTTTCTCTGTCCATAACTCCATGTGTAATGGCTGAACTGTATTTGGTGTGTGGACACTACAATATTTTGCAGGGGTGGATGATTTCCCACAGACTAGAATTGTGCAGTTGTTAGCATTTAGTCTTTGTCAGTGGCTCAGACAACAACTGACTGTGTCTTAGGCCATCCTGGATAACTGTTGGTTCTGTGTGGGATTCTGTGACAGCTCATAATATGCAAGCACCTGCTAATGTACTAAGTCAGAGGTTACTGACAGTGGCTGTGACTGCAGAGAGGGAATAGGTAGAAGGGGTATGCCAATAATCAAGAATGATGAACTCCATAGATAACTGGCGTCATTGCAACGTAGGTCTTCCAATGTTATGTTCCCAGAGTATGTCTGTCAGACACGTGCCTATCCACCAGCTGACATAACACTCTTTACATGATGTACACAGTTTCCAGCATGGCCTGCTGGCCTAATATTGTTATACACCTTGTCTAACCATGGTTGGTGGAGTGAGACTTATACTCAACATCCATTGCATAGTGTAACAGTCAATGGGCTCTGCCAGTTACAGTTGGCAGGCATGATCTGTCCTTGTGCAAAAGTAACAGTGTTCGGTCTAGTGTCAGTAGGTGTACGACAGTGTTAGTGCTCATGGCATAAGTCTGATACTGCACTGTCAGCTGGAAGTCTTAAGGTGAATGGCATCATCAGACCTTGTAGAAAAGGGCAGTTTAGAAGTCAGCAGCAAGTTACAAGGCCAAAAAGTGCATAACCATTGCAGGTGGATAGCCATTGAGGGCATGCCCATTGTTTTGCAGGAGAATATACACACACACACACACACACACACCCAAAGTGGGCTGGAGTGAGATTAGAACCTCTACATATCTAGTCTTATATACTATAGATCACAGTAGTTATTGCATTCGCCAAGGCTTAAGTCTGATACTACACTGTCAGCTGGTAGTCCTAAGGTAGATGATATTATCAGGCCTTGTAGAAAAGGGCAGTTTGGAAGCCAGCAGCAAGTTACAAGGCCAAAAAGTGCATACTTACTGTAGGTGGATACCCATGAGGGTCTGTCTGTTGGTTTGCAGGGAATATATACACACACACACACACACACACACACACACACACACACACACACACACACACACACACACACACACACACACCAAGTTGGCTGGAGTGAGATTAGAACCCCTACCTTACTAGGTCTTATAGAGACTGTCGATGACAGTACTTATTGCACATGCCATAGCTTACATCTGTTGTGTATGTGATTGCAGGCACAGCTCTTTTGCATTACATAAGCTAGGCTTGTCTTGAACAGCATCTGTGGCCTGCAGAATGATATTGCTTCATACTTTTATCTGCATCTAGTATCCTAGCAGTGAGTTAAGTGTTATTATCTTAGATATGTGTGTACAGTTAGCAGTGTGGCCAAATGTGGCTGCTTGCAGTTAGATAGGAAAACCTGTGAGCAGGAACAATGTGCCCTGTCCATGCATGCATTGAGAACATTATATATTACACCACCTGCTCACCTGTGTCTGTCTATGTGGTGACATCCAGCAGGTAGAGGGGTATGTAGGTAAGTGGATTATGTACTGTTGCACCTTTAGTTTGGATCCTTTGAGAAAGTGTATGCATGTGTGATAGTGAAGATTTACTCACCATTATTAGGGTATGTAAGAAAATACAAACATCCACATACATATTTCTTTATATAATGGGGATGTATATATAAATGTAGCTATGTGTGTGTGTGTGTGTGTGTGTGTGTGTGTGTGTGTGTGTGTGTGTGTGTGTGTGTGTGTGTGTGTGTGTGTGTGTGTGTCTATGAGAAGAGTCTATGTATCATTTTAATATATATAGCTATATATATTGGTATATATCTATCTGACACTACGTAGTGATAGATATACTATACATGTGAGAGAGAGAGAGAGAGAGATAGTGACAGACAGATATGTATATGTATATATCTGCATGTATAGACATGTGCATACATAATAAGTCATTTTGATGAAGGGCCAACAGAATTGCGCTCGTTTTAACTAAGTGTATGCGTATGCCCAGTGGGACTGTCAGTATTTTTAAAATGAGTCCAGACCATGCCTACATGTAATCTAGTCTGGGATTTTGTGTGTTACAGATATTAACATCTGCCCCTATTTTTGCAGTACTGCTCTTCACACAAAATGTCCATGGCATTCCCCAGCTGTCTGCTGTGCTTAATATGTGACAGGTTCATAATGTTACACCACACAGACTGACAGTCAGTCTGTGAAAACACCAACATAATAATACTTCACATGCAAAAGATGTGAATACGTCTAGATTAGAATCATCAATACCATCACCCATGCTAACTTCCCTAGTCCACTCAGCCACACAGGCAGGAGTCATTCATCATGCAATCAACAGCATAAATATGTACGTTGTTATTCCTGGATTATGTGAGACATACAGTGTGTGAGAGAATTCTATGTTACAGCCTTGAGATTGCCTGGTCTGCTGATATACCATTGCTGACTTACTGTTAAAGTAGTTATATGGGAACACTGCTGTGTTGGGGGTGGGGGACAACAGCACATGATCTGCTGGGATAGACAGTAGTCCAAATATCATGTGACCCCACTGTTTCCCATCTCCCTTGAATGTTGTAGTGAATATTCCAACCATGAGGACTAGTGATTATTAGAAGACATACTGTTGGGCTGGGTATCTGTAGTCCCATGTGGATGTTAATTCTGTCCACATAGCCCACTATATTTCCTTGCATAAATGCAGCAATTCCATACATATGATACCATATTATAGTAATCCTTACAAGTAGTGTGTAGGTTAGAGACTTAACTTGCAAATGCAGCAGTTGACAGAACTGTAGTTCAGGGTGGACTCTGGGTGATGCAAGCAATACACAGCCAATACATGGATAGGGACAAGTTGTGTGGGTTGCTTGGCATCAACAATTTTAATATAGGTATGTGAGTAGGAGTACGATGTCAGTCCCTAGAGCTCTAGGTTGTCAGTGAATGTGCTATACGTTGTCTCTTAGCCAAAGCCAGGGCATACTGGGCATGCCTACGTCTGCCATCAGGGGGTTCCTCCTCCGTGTCTGTGGTGACCTAGGCACTGGTGGGGGGCTGTGTATCCCTTCCCTTTGCTGATCCTGCTGCAGATGTTTCCATGGGATCATATTGTGTAGCATGGCACATACTGTGATTATCTGTGACATGTGGCTGGAGTGTACTGCAGGGCCCAAGCAGATAAATTAAAGAACTGTGACTTCAGAAGCCCAAACACATACTCTATGATGTTCCTAGTTTGTTCGTGTGCCTCATTATGGCATTCTTCCGTGGGTGTGTGTGCATTTTTGATGGGTGTCATCATCCATGGTTCCATTGCATAGCCAGCATCTACAAGTAAATGGCCATGTGGGATGTCCCCCCCAGCAAACATCTGGTACAGCTGTAATGCGTGCCAGATATGGGAGTTGTAATAACTGCCAGGGCTGCCAGCACACACATTCATGATAATCCCCTGAGCATTGCACATGACCTGGCAGTTGATGGAGTGGTACCCCTTGCGACTGACATAGATTCTACCCTCCTCACTGGGTATTGACTCGATGTGTACATGAGTGCAATCTATGGCACCCAGTACCTCAGGGCAGTGTGCTACACAGTGGAAGTGTTGCATACTGCTGGCCCTTGCCTCAGGGGTGAGGGAAAACTATATGTGCTCACTGGCATGCACTAGCATGGCATCCAGGAACTGGTGGAGCACCCTGGATGCTGATGCCTGTGAGACCCCCATCATGTCCACAGTTGGTCTTTGGAAAGTACCTGTAGTTAGTATCCTAAGAGCTACACATACCTTTGTTTCCACAGGGATGGGTTCCTCTCTGTTCCCTCTGGTCTGAGTTGAGGGTGGCAGAGCTCAGTGAGTTCTTGTAGTATGTCCTGTCCACCCTGTAGCACTGTACAACCTCCAGCTCATGTAGCTCCTGGAAGGTTACCCTGGGCCTGAACACTCTTCTCCTTCTCTCTCTAGGCCTATTGTCAGCAGCAGCAGCAGTGGCTCCAGCATTTAGCACATACAGATGTAGCAGACCTGCAGCAGCCTCTAGCATTCTCTCAGTTAAAATTCCCAAGTCTGTACTCCAATGGTGCAGAGTATGGGGGAAAAATCAGATTGTAGGGTGTATGCATACTTTATAGTGCTCTGCTGCAGGTGCTGACTGTGTGATTGGCTACCTATGATGCATTGCACCTGCCTCGTATATCATTAGCATCATTTAATGGCCCTAGTTTAAGTTAACAGGGGTCAAAACTAATTAATATGTTATCGGCTTTTAGATACACTCAAACATGAACCCCATAGGTAAACAAAGATTAGCAGTCACTGTACACCCCCCTCCTCCAAAAGGACACGCTCAGCACGGCCGCATGCCATGCACGCAGGTGCAGCTAAGCTGAAATAAGCTTAGAAGTCTTTGGACACACCCTCCTCTGATGTCAGCTCCCTCCACTGTAAACATCAACTTAGTTCTCTGCCTGCATGGAGGGGATATGCAGACACGATTACCCATTTATGCTATTCAGTAACTCCACCTCATTTCAATAGGGATCCGTGGTCATAGCCTGGAAACTACATGCTTCTTAGCCCTACCACGTTAGCAACAGCACCAATGCACCATTGTAGATACTCCACACAGGGTCTTGTAATGCATTTCTGTCACATAATATTAAGTTTGTATTTTCCACATTTTTTTTTTTAATTTTTTTTATAAAGCATGTTTGCACACTGTGGCATGCCTCACAAACATGCCCAGATTATTAAAAAAATAAAATGAATTTAACTTATTTCCTTTAAGTTTTCAGACACATGGTGGATAGTTTCACTCATATCTGTATGTGGTATGCCATTTCTGTCCATCTATCTACATTTTACAGCACCTTTTGTCTGTCTACATTGCCGTACATGGAATTTGTCCATGTACGTTAAGGACACTTTCACAGGGTCTGAAGAACTGCCTATCTGCTTACTGGGTCACGCTACCTGCCTCATTTGACATTCACTTGCTTATGAGGTGATTTGCATGCCACCGAACTTCCCTCGTTGGCGGGTGCATGCACTCCACCCAGCAGTGCTTACTGAATGTAAAGCCTGCTTACTTTCATGTAAGCAGAGCAGCATGATGCCTACACAGTAACAAATACCATGTAGGCTTTATTAAATTCCCTCCTTATCTTTTTCTTCTTTAAATATATATGTATATTTTCTGTTGACAACCTTTTTATTCCTTATCCTTCTTTTATAACATTTTTGTTTTTACTCTCTAAAATCCATATTGCTTTATGATCAGGAAATTATTCAGTCTTCACACCTATCATTATTTCTTTCATCTATTCAGTATAACACATAATCTATTTCTGTTTTAAATATACCTCTCTGATAAGTCCTGTTTCCTTTTCCCTAAAATGAAATCGCCACATGTAATAACGTCTTTCATAGCTTTTATTTCTTGAGTTATCTTTCTTTTTTCTTTCCTTAAATTACAATTATATTCTTCTAGCATAATTATTGACATATTCACCACCACAAACTTTTTTATCTCTTTAAACATTTTTCCTCCCTGTCATATTTATATATGCATAAATAGCACACATCCCTAATACTCTTTTTCTTATATCCCATACTACCCCTCTTCCTGGTATAACTATGTCTATTAATTTTACTTCCTCATGTTTTATCATAACTATTATACCTGAGCACAACTAATTTCCTTCTAACAAAAAAAACTTTCCTTTCTCCATACACCACCAATTTTCTTTTGTCTCTTTTCTAATGTGCCTTGTATCTAGCAAATATATAATGTCTATGTTTATTTTTTACATTATTCTGTTACTGTTAAGCCTCTACATTTATTTCTAGTACCGTTTACACTTAATGTTAGCATTGAAATATTCTTTTCCTTTTTTGCATCCTCATGGTGGAAATTTAACTTTAGTTTTCTTCTTCTCGTTCTTTTCCATTTACTTTTGGTTTCTCCTCCTTATTTTCTTCACCTGTTTCCATATCTACTTTGTATATATCAAACTTATATTGTATCGGTACTTCTACATTTATTTCTGTTTTTGTTTCAATATCATGTATAACACTTTTATCCACAACTGCTTCATTTTCTTTCTCATTTCCTCCCTGGCTCCCTAACTTTAAATCAAAGCATATTACTTTGATCTAACGGTAATCATATAAAGAGCACTGAACATGTAAACTTCCAACTTCTTGAAATACCATCAGACTGAAAAATGCAGGTTTAATACATGTGATAAGGTAACAATGTTGGGAGTGCTATGAGGAAAGTCATGTGGAAGGCCCTTTGTTTTACACTTGAACTAATATTGTTACTATCCAACTATCCAGAGATTGGCTCCAATAACAGTAGAGAGAAATAAAAAAATAAATAAATAATTAAACATAACATAATGACATAACTTAACATAAAATAAACACAACATAAAATAAATACATTTTAATCATTATATTGCATTTTGATATATACAAAGTAGATATGGAAACATTCCTATAAAAATGAAGGACTCCTTTAGCCAGACTCAAACCAGTGGTACCACTTTTCTTAGGTAGAATCAAGTACCACTATGTTAGTGAACAGCAGCTGAACTGCTGCAATTATTTACTTCATCCTTAGTGATCATTATGCTGCAGGGTTCTATTTTACATATTAGATATTTATTTCAATTTTCAGTTTGCTGATATTTCAGGGAGTCAAGGATTTATATGTTCGATAATTTGTGTATAATTAACTTTAGATCAAAGGTAGTGACAAACAACATGCAAAATATCCAGAATAACATCCAAACTAAAGAGTAAAAAGGTTGCAGAGACAGACTATTCCTTCATTTTCTTAGACCTAAAGGACCACATTGAGTTTACTGGGCAATGGTCACTTGGGTACTTATGCTTAAAGTTAGAGGCAATGATGTCAAGACAGTTACAATTACTGACCTGAGGATGGTTGAGATCCAAGGAATCTCTGTACTTTGGTTTGTTAATTCCAGAAAGCAGAATACACACTGCAGAATTGCTGAGGCAAAGACTGATGAAACTGAAGCAATATGTACAATTCATGAATGTCTTTTTCTACCCTTCCTCATCCACTGCTTACTCCATCCCTTGCTGTCACTCTCCCCATCCAAGTTTTATGACTATTGTTCATTCTGATGAGCTGTAATGTCAACGTGTGTACATTTTTATACACCGATGGGTGGGCAAAATTCAGGTGAACTACGAGGACTTGGGTCCTTTAACAACAGATTTAAAATTCAGTATTTCCTTCATTTGTTTTCCCAGATTCTTAATATTGGGTAAGAGATATATTGCCTTTACAGGACAATGGATGAGTTATTACTGGTAGTAGTATTCTTTTTTTTAATCTTTTTTCCCCTCCTACCTGCCAACCATCAAGTCTCTCCCCTTTAGACTTGAGACAATTTGTTCCTCCTATGCTGGAAATACCCTAACATGAAGGCTCCCAGGAGGGCACCATCCAAGTAGTTTTGATGGTGGGGTGTCCTTCCATCTTTACTCTCTACATCTGCATGCTTGTTGCTGTAAGGGAGACCCTTGTCCTATTGCCCAGGCTAGTCTGGCTGAGCCCCCACATTAGGCTCGTCTGGCAACGATTCTATGTCCTCAGACATGGGACTAACTGGTGCCTACCCTTCCTATCAACGATGACATCATACTAAGGGGTCTATATTATATTTTCGAAAGTTTCAAACATTGAACACCATATGGTTGACACCATATGAGCGATGTTTGAAATTTTGAAAATATAATAAAAAAAATAAAAATAAAAAACTATACTTACCTAAACGCTGTAGGCAGGGGGTGCACTGCACCCTCCATGTGGGGGGATGTGCCCCCCATACCCCCACTACTTAAATATTCCTACTCCGAGATCGTACTGCATTGAAGTAAACAGAAAATATTCCCTACACCAATTTTCATGTTACGCACGCATTACAATTTTCGATCACACAATAGGAACCCATATTGAGTACTGTCTAAGGAGATTGTTTTATCTATGGCTCTAATCCTGCCCCAATGTGGATGATGTGGGTGCCTGCATTCCTGGAGTGCCTCTCCTGATGTGTGTGGATGCTCTTATTTGCAAGCTCACATTTGCTACCACCATCTGTTTGAGAATATCAAGTCCATGTCTCATGGTCATGGCCACTGATCTCATATAAGCCTTCATGTGCATTGATGCAAATGGCCAACTGGGCATCACCACTTTTTCCTCCCAGGATTGGGTAGATTAACACATGTCACTTACTCTCACACTCCCCCACATAGCTCTTTCACAGCTCATGCCCCTACTCATATTTGGGATTTCTGGGTGACAGTCAAGATTTCATCTGTGTGTGCCACAGACTTGGGCTAGCAGTTGTATTATTATTGTTGAGCTACACTGCTTTACTTGCAATACAAACTACTCCACAGTTAGAATAATAAAGATGGAGGACTACTTGCATTCCTACTCAGTCAGATTTTGTACCACAGTTGCTTCCATCTATTGTATTGTCTGTTAATGCTGACATTTATAATTTAAATGTTGTCAAAAGTAAATGTTATGATAATTAAAACCATTCAGAGAATAGCCTTGAATAAATCATAGAAAGAACATTACAGTCAAACCTGTTGCTATTCAGTGTTCAACGTTTAATGTGACACAAACTCTGGGCCTCAACAAAGACCAGTGAGTGAGTCTGCTACCTGTCAAGGAATTCCTTAGACCCTGTCACCAAACCATTTGTCTAAATTAGCCTTGAATTTATCAAGACTAGAGGTTGATAAAGCTGTAGCTCTAGTCATTTTTGATAAAGACTATTTAAGACTTTAACTTATATTAAATGATACAGACACTTCCTGGTCAGTTCAAGGATCATATCCAAGAACTCTTTTCTTTATTACAAGGTGTAATTAGAAGACTTATGAATGATGGGATTTCTTTGGGTTTGTATAGGGCGATCACACTTTTGGACATAGAACTGATGATGGGCTAATTATTATTCTGCCTACACTGATTTCTTCTCATCAAGTGGGTGCCATGTATGGCCAAGGTGACCCAGATTCAAATAGTAGCCTGAGCATCAGAGGTGATGGCAGAGAGCGTGGGGATTTGTGATGTAAGTGTAAACATTGGGACATGTACGCAGCTACACATATCTAGGAGGTTTGGTTGAGGTGAGGGAAAATCTGAATGAGAAAGTCAAACCAAGAATTAGAGTTGCTGAAGCTATCTAGAGAAAAATGCCTGGGATCATGTGCAATGGAAAAATGTCAAAGTAGCTGAAATATGAAGTTAACAAGACAATGATGCAATGTATGATTTTGAATGCCACAGAAATCTGAACATGGAAAGCATTGCAGCAAAGTTTTTTTTAATTAGTCTATTTTTAATGAATAACAATACAAATAAGAAGCAAACTTAGTAAATATTCAACTGATTGTATAAATGGTCATCAAACTAAGCTCATCCATTCAGAAAACAGCTACAGGAAAGTTATTTGTTATTCCATAATTTGTGAAACATGACTACAAACTTGACCCTCACCTACCTTTGTTGTTTTGACAGTTTAACTCTTGTCATCCCTATGGTCATCCAATCAGTTGCAATAAATATTTACTTTGTACATTTTGCCATTGCTTCACACCTTTGCCTAATCTCACTTAGTTTCATGGGTGGATAGCACTCTCTTGTATATCCTCAGATTATTACTTGTTTACCTTATTATTGTGCCTTATTATCTCCCCTTTTGAGCCCCCCCCCCCTTTATCAGAATTTGGACCTTTAGGGAAATTAATATGATCACATTCCAAACACATATGTATAGTTACCTACTTCAGTCTTTCCATATCTCTAACAACAACATGAACCTATACACTATCCCTTGCATGTCTAGGATGGAGTTCTATGCTATATATGTAATGTAACCATGTCATAAACTGGTCCCATGTAACTAGAATTAACTTTAATTTACTCTCTAGAGGATGCCTTTCCACCTTTCACTTATAAACTGAACTCTTTTCCTGGTATCCCATCTAATCTGAAGTACTTCCATGGCCTGGTTATACCTTACGTACAAAGGGTGACATATCCATATGATCCTAAATCTCTCTCTTTCCCCTGTGCGGTTGTTTAAGAGATTGCCTCCGCTAGGCGATTACTCAGAATTTCTGTCAGAACTGATCCTTGCTTAGCCATTAATTTGATTTGATTCAATTGTAACAGCCTTCTACTGCCTCCTACACTCCAATGTCTTAAATGAAATGCACACATCCCCTTTGATCATCTTCAGAAGATTCTTAACCATTTTAAAATATTCCTTTCTCCACAGCTGCCCATTCATTGTTCCAACCTTGACAGTAAATCTGACATTATACCATAACCCCTGGAGTATTTTATCATTTCATGTAAATGTTTGGAAATAGTATGACAAAGCAGAAAATGTGGACAGAGTACTGGCTTGCTTAAGAAAAGTAATCATGACAAATAGTGAGTTGTTCATTTCAAAGAGCATTTACTCATTTTACTTAAAAAACTCCCTGTTGCACATTGAAACGGCTTGACATGTTCAGTGGGTTAGGATTGTAAAGCAGAGATCTATGGTGAATGACAATGAATCATATATTAGATCAAGATGATCCCTCATCAAAACATTTTGTAACTACAAATCAGCATATTTAACCCACTAAGCATTCAGGTCGCAGTTCATAACAACTCTTCCACGATCTACTAGTTTGCCTTACATGTTGTGATGATCTGTTCCACATCCAGGAATCTGAAGTTTAGGAGCTACGTTATCATGTAGAAACAGTAATTTTATTATCCTTCTAGGCAATCAGCTGGTAAGACTCGATATGTAGTACTGCATGTAATTCTGAAGTCCTTATTTTTGTCTGGATGTAATCAGGATAAGAATGAAGATGTATGGACAATGACAACAGAAATGCAATGTGGTCTTTACCAGAAGAAAGTCTACAAGATGTTTATATGTACAACTATAAGAAAGGAAGTGAGATTATGACAAAAGCATTTAAATGATTGAAGGAAATCTGAAGAGTTCAAGTGAGTGCACCATCTCTTAAATGAGATAAAAGGGAACAAGTCAGCAGATTTGAATATACAAGGCTGAAGGCTCAAGCGATTTATTATATTGTTTTCACATTAAGGGCTTTAAGTGCTTTTTCAGAGAAAGCATGGTGGATTATTATTACAGTCTTCCTGAAGAACTGCTATTATAAAAAGACACAATTTGGATATAAATAATAGAGATGTAAAACAGTTTTTATGTTGGATGAAAAGAAAAAAATAAACATTTTATTTATTTATTTATTTTACATTTGGTTACCGGGAATGTCTGACTGGACACAAGTCCTTTTTCAGTGGAGGCCCGGGGAGAAAAGCTCCACAATAACACAGGTTGGTAAAGCACAAAAATCTGGTTTCATATACATAACACTAAATTATACACCAAATATACGTCAACAAAATGTAGGATGGACTATAAAACATATACAGGTACAAGGATGAAACATTATTAACAGTGCAAACAAAACAACATTCCTTATAACTTAGTTATATAATAAATAAAATGTGCACCAATAAGAAGGAGCCACTGTTGTGCAGAAAAGAGAAGTACGAGGAAAGAGACATGCAAGATATAGTGAAGTCCACTGCCTAAAGAATAAGTGAAGGGTATTTAACATGGTTAATGAAGAAGGAGTTAGACTAGGCTGGGAATTCACTTATAGATCTAGCTAGCCTGTAGGCGTGTTTTTAGATATTTTTAAATTGTGCTAGGGATGTTGTGGCTGATAGAGGGCAATGCATTCCATTTTTTAGCCATAGAATTAGAATAGAGAGAGGTTCCTGCAGAGTTGTTGGCTTTAGTGACTTGAAGGAGGGGTTAATTGCTGGAGCATAGGACCCTAGTACTGGATTAAGAATGTATTAGGTTTTGCAATGCAGGAGTTTTCTCAGGATTGTAAAAAAATTTATATGTAAGTATAAGCTGGTTGTAAAGGAGAAGATGGGAAAGTTCAAGGCAGTTAAGCTGTTTAAGAGCTAAGCAGTGATGTGATGTGTTTGATGTGGACTATTGGTGGCAAACTTTGCGATTTTGTTATAGCAGGCATCAAGTTTAGTTATTTCTGATTTTCTAAGATTGGTGAAGATAGGAGATGCATATAGAAGTGTAGAGATGAGATGTGTTTGTGCAATTTTAGCCCTGGTGCTGTGTGTCGTGAAATTTTTATTTCTATATAGTCCTCCCAACTTTTTATGTTCTTTCTTTATAATGAGTGAAATATGAGTGCCAAATTTCATATTATAGTCTATCTCGACTCCTAGAAGTTTGTTGTGAGTGATAGGGGAGATAGTTGTTTTGTTGTTGGAAGTGATGGAAAATGTTGGTATGAGAGTGGAATGATTAGTGGGCTGGAATATGACAAGTTTGGTTTTACTGGGGTTTAGTATAAGTTGTGCATTTGTAAGCCCTTCTTCTACAGAAAGCAAAAAGGCCTGTGTTTGAGATTGCAGTTCTTGGGGGGAAGGAGAGGAGCAGATTAGAGATAAGTCATCAGCATATTGGATGACTGAGGCATATAAAGAGGAGGTATGGAGGTTGTTAGTGAAGATAAAATGAAGGACCAATGATGGAGCCCTGGGGAACACCCAGTGTGAGTGGTAATGAAGAAGAGAGTTTTTGCTTCCATTTCACTGCTTGTTGTCTACCTGTTAAATAACTTTGAAACCAAATAAGGGTTTATTTGCTAAGGTTCACTTCTGAGAGGGATTGAATGAGTTTGTCGTGATTAACCATATCAAATGCCTTGGAGATGTCAAGAAAGATAGCAGAGACGTAGTTGCCATTATTTCAGTGGTTGTTTACAGTGTGACTGAATGACATAAGGGCATTTGTGGTGCTGTGATGGGGCCTGAAGCCATGATGAGTGCTTGTTAGAAGGGTGAGGGTATTGGTAGTTGGTTAAGAAGTATGAGCAGTGTATAAAGATGTGTAGGGAAATTGGCAAACAAGGTGGGCCACATGGTCCCATATTAATATGTTAATGATGTCTAACTATCCTTTCTTATCAGCCATTGCCATGGTCCTGAGTAGTGTGCTCCTGTTGTCTCCTAACATGTTATTTATTACTCATTTTATCATTTCATCCTATCTCATTTGTTTGCATCTTCTGATCAGTTCCATTTCCAGGCACCATGGGCTTCTTGTTTGGTCATATCGCATTGCTCTTTTGTGCTAATAATGAAGAAGGCTTTCATCCATTCTGATTTTCCTAATGTGTGAACGTATGAAGGATTGTATGATTTTGTATACTCTTAAGAGCTGCAGTTGGTTTCTACTTCTCAGACTGCTAGTGTTATTGTGTTGATTTACCTCCATGCAAAATCAACACGTTCCTTTACAACCAGGTGTGCAGTCTCAGGTGCTCATGGGTTTTCAGGTGTAGGGGATCTGTTGAGTCATTTATCCAACAGTAGGCTTAGTAAAGGGCTCAGCTTTCTGATATGTTATGACTTCAGTGCCAGCTCAGTGACTAATTGTCACTGACAACATTTTGAATAAAGGAGTGTACAAGTAAACAAAAAAAAAAACAGAGGCATCTGTAATACTTAACAAGGCATAGAAGTACAATCATCTAAATAAACTTCTGAAATCAGTCAACATTGATATCGGGTCTATCATCATTACCACCATATTATGCAATCGAGACATGGATGTGAAGATATTCATCTTGAGAGAAAATCTTGAAATGCATGTTGAGAACATATTTGAAAGGATTTTCATCAGTGAGACCCAATCATAATTCTTTATAGATCATACCAATGTACTAATAATTACAAAAGAAAACAAATTATATGTGTATGAAGTGTTTTACTGGCTTTCAAAGCCTTTGAAAGCCAACAAAACACTTTATCACTTTTAGACATCAGGCAGAAGCAAAGAGGGGAAGTCAAAAAAGTTTAGAGATAGCCCTAGCACTGCACTCTAACATGAAGATATACAGCGCCATGTCAGGCTGTCTCTGTGCAAATGAGGCAGTCTGGGGAAGAGGCATATACTAATTAACCATGTGCTCTTACTCACTGTCTCTCTTTCTCTCTCTTGAACCACCTCCAGGAAGGCATCTATCTAATAAGTGAGTTATAGAATCACTCAGCTAAGTAGATTAGCATGGCTGCTTCCACTAGTCATCATGGTAGTGTACACAGCCAAAAGGCCATATTCAGCCATGGCAGAAGAGGAAAGTGCTGGGCATATTAGTGATAAGGCAGAGTTGGGTGGTATGTGAGTGTTTGCTAGGGGCTGAGTGTGTGTTTGAGTATGTGTGTGTGTGTGTGTGTGTGTGTGTGTGTGTGTGTGTGTGTGTGTGTGTGTGTGTGTGTGTGTGTGTGTGTGTGTGTGTGTGTGTGTGTGTGTGTGTGTGGATGAGTGTGTGTGTGTTTGTGTGTGTGTGCGTGTATTTAATGTGCATATGTGTATGTCAGTGTGGATTTGGGTGGCTGACATAGTTCCACATACCACTAGACTAATGAGCATAGTTTACAACATAGGGTGGAGGGACCACTGACAAACAGAGATAACTGTAGTATGGGGATGGGGAAACCACTAGCTACCAGGGATTACTTCATAAGACTTGTGTGGTAACTGCACTTAAAAGATTACCGGGATACTCCTGACAATGATTGATATTCTACTCCAAAAGTCTAATCAATAAAAAAGGGTCTGTTGCCATGGATATGAACTTTCATACTGCCTCCGTTACCAGCTTGGCGGATATGGGCATCTTGAGGCAATTGCCTCATGTTTACTGACAACCAGTTAATTGTTGAATAAACTGAAATGGTATGTGGCAGATGTATTTACACATCATCACTGGAGGCAAAGCTCTCACATAAAAGTACTCCTGTCAATAAGGTTGTCAGTAGTACACATACTGCACCCATCATGCACAATTCAAAGCAGACATATAGACCCACATATACTGAGGTACTTACATGTAACCTTCCTAAACCACAAAGACCTCCTAGAAAAAGTACATATAAGAAATACCCTCAGCAGCCCCAAACACACTCTTTCAAAACAACACCCACATCAACACATGGAGCCTCTACCTCTGAGCCCATAAGGCAAGTCACCACACAATCCAATATTCTAGTCATTGGCAACTCCATCATGAGACACACTGATGCCCCCCTCACCAGGCTGAATAAGGAGAAAGTTACTGTCAGTTGCTTATCAGGGGCTAAGATCCATCACATTGCACATGCACTCAGGACATTGGACCACAATTACTAATATGACTCAATCATAGTCCATGTGGGAGTAAATGACCAGAGACATACCTCCCTAGACTATATGAAGAGAGAGATATCATAGAGCACTCAGAATATGTGTCTCAGGCTGGTATGAGCCTAGCATTGAGCACCATTTTACCTTCTCCAAGGATGATGCCACAAACGAGCAAAAAAAATGACTGACTTTAATAATTGGCTTAGTTTCTGGTCTCATTCTAAGGGGGTGCAATATTTGTCAACATGGAAGGAGATGGTCAACAGATCACACTGTTTTGCCAGGGATGGTCTGCACCTCTCCCCTCTAGGCTTTTGAATATTAGTTAAAACATTGTCTTCCCCCATAGTGCCTTTTTAGGCAATGTCAAACTGAAAGTACGTCCGACATAACAAATCAAAACCAAGAAAATCTAAAGGTATTACTGCTCGATGCTAGGAGCTTAAACAAAAAACTCCACTCCAAGGAAGCTCTCTTTACCCTAGAGAATGCTGATGTCTGTGCAGTCTATGAGACATGATTTAAAGCTGCAGACAGCACACCAACAGTGCAAGTTTATAATGCCTTCCACACATTTAGACCAGCTACTTCACAGGCAGGGACTCAAGGTGGACGCGACTCTATTTACATCAAAAATAAATATACTTCAAGGCTGGTCAAACAGGACAATGCACTTGAGCTGCTCTATGTTCAAATCACCATAGGGAAAATCCAATACCACTTCCTTGTAAGCCATAGGTCCCCCTCTATGACTCAGGAAACCCATGCCATGTATTTAAACCAATTAGAAACATTAACCATCCAACCCAATACCATATTCATGGGTGACTTTAATTACCCAACTATTAACTGGGAATCCTATACAACATCAAACATACATGCACAGAGATTCCTGGATTTTGTAAACACAAACTTCCTAGACCAGATAGTCAATACCCCAACCAGGGGGGCAACCATACTGGATCTGGTCCTCACTAATATAGGAGGATGCTGCACACCCCCTACTGTAGTGCCTTCCCTGGTAAGGTCAGACCACAAAATGGTCTCTTTTCAAGTAAAAATAAAACCTGGACCCCCAGGTAAACCGGGAATATTCAGGAACTATTCTAAAGCTAACCTCCTGCTATTAAGTGAGAACTTGGCAACATTTCAAGCTCCTATAAACCCTGAGAACACTTCTGCATATGCAGAACTGTTCAAAGAAACCCTGTACAAGCATCTAAACAGCTGCATAGAGGCAGCTGTAGTCACTAGGAAGAAGTACATAACTAGCTCAAAAAACAAACCACCCTGGTCGAATCACAAAATCAATTGGATGTATAACAGGAGGAAGAAAATCTTGGCAAAAATTAGGAGGTGTAGCACCCAGCAGGATAAAAGCACTGTCATCAAACTAAACAAACAACTCAGAGGACAAATAAAGTCTGCCAATGTCAAATTTGAGGTAAGTTTGGCCTTCCAGGCCAAGGACAACCACAAAGCATTCTTTAGCTATGTCCGCAACCTCAAAGGCAATACACAATTGTGTGCAGAGCTCATTGCAAATGGAGCCACTTAAACTGAGCCAGAAGCAAGGGTGCCCGCAGGCAGGTGCAAGCGGGTGCACTTGCACCCCCCTGGAATCGGCTGACTAGATAATTTCAAAAATTTTTTTTTTTTTTTTTTTTTTAATGTGCATTCTTCTTTAAGAAGTCCGTGCTAACAGTCCAGTCGCGGGCGTGCTGACATCATCGCTCTCGCTCATATTTAGAAGTTTGTGAGCGGGAACTCACACGGATGGTTTTGCAAGCGGGATCTGAAACGAACGGAAGATGGGACCTGAAATGGAATAGCAAGCGGGAGTAGACGGACGGAAGATGGGACACTTTCAGGTAGAGGGGTGTGGGGGGTGTGTGTGTGTGTGTGTGTGTGTAAAATGCCCCAGGTGTACATGGTGGTGGGTAGAGAATAAGGCTTGAACCCTGTACCTTGGGCCCAAGTGGCAAGAGCCTGAATTCCCTACCCACCACCATTTGTAAAAATGCTGCAGGATTTTCCCTCATACTTTTTCTGTTCCTCATAAAATCTGTGGTTTCTGCATTTGTGTCCTTGTTGCCTGACAGCTACATGTTCTCTGGTTTTATTCTTGGCTGTCTGGAGTGTTTCTCCCTGGGCCTCTGCTAAAAATTAGCTTTTTTTTCAAAGTCAGACTTTCCTGGTTAACAAATGTTAAAGAAAAATGGACACATTTCAATATCAGACTTCATATTCTTCAGAAAGTGCAAGGTAACAAAAGCTTTTATTCTAGCAATTTTCTAAGTGTACAAGATGGATATTTGAAATGTATCCCTGTGTTTGGGACTGTATCCCCCCCCCCCATTATTGGCTTCATCCAGGTTTTGTGCTAGGATTGAGAGTTATGGTAAGAACTGAATTCATTGAATATGTTTGGGAGCTGTATTCACCCAGTATTGGCTTTGTTCAGGTAGTGTTTGGGACTGTATTCCCCCCATTATTGGCTTCATCCAGGTTTTGTGCTAGGGTTGAGAGTTATGGTAAGAACTGAATTCACTGAATATGTTTGGGGGCTGTATTCACCCAGTATTGGCTTTGTTCAGGTATTTATTGGCTTCATCCAGGTTTTTTGCTAATGTTGAGAGCTATGGTAAGAACTGATTTCACTGAATATGTTTGGGGGCTATATTCTCCTATTACTGGCTTTGTCCGGGTGTTATTTGCTAAGAGGTTGAGAGCTATGGTGAGAACTGAATTCACTGAATGTTTGGTGGTTGTAGTCACCCATTATTGGCTTTGTTCAGGTATTTTGTGCTAAGAGGTTGACAGCTGTGCTATGGTGAGAACTGAATTCACTAAATGGTAAAGTTTCAGTCTTCCTCTTTCACAAAACAGCTGATTTGGCTTAGTGGTATGTTGCTCTGACTGTTTTGCACGGGGTCCCCTGGGTTCAAGACGTGGCAGTGAAATGTATGGTGGTAACGCAGCATTTTATTCTAGCAACTTTCAAACATTATACAAGCAATGTTTAAAATGTGTCCCTGGTTTTTGGCCTTTTGCCCCCCCCCATAAATTTTGGCTTTTTCCAGATTTCTTGTGCTGCAAAGTTCAGAGATACAGCTGAATGTTGAGTAGATTTTACAAGGAGCAGAGAGCTGCAGGGGAGCAAAAGTTTAGTGCTGCTTATGTTTAGTCTGCTTGCATTGTTAATAGCACAACAGATAGTGTACTTGCTTTAGATGCTGAAGGCTGTGGGTTCTACTCCCACAGTAGGTAAATGCATTGTTGATGCTGTATTGTGTTGTAAAGGGGGTGGATGCTGCAGTCCTTTTGGCAAAGATACCTAGTAACTATGAATCTGTTAACAGTTTGCTATCCATTCTCTATTGCAGTATTACTAGCTTTTCATTTTTTTATTGTATGCAACAAAGGCAATTTATTCTTCAAGGGTAACAGGCACTTTATTTGTAGATTAAACAATGACATATAAGTGTTTGCTAGCAGCAACCTCTTTATTAGTTACAAATTTCTTCAATGTGGATTTTACTACCTCAGAGATTTTGTATATTTTTTACTGATACTGGTGGACTTGAGCAGACTTTTTATGATAGAAATGTTCTGAATTGGGCAGTTTTGTCATTGGTGGATGCTTTTTGTTTCATTGTTTACTGGAAAAATGTTCAAAACAATAAATTTAAAATGCCCTCTAACAACTGTACTGTATTGTACAAGGAATATAATGTAATACATTCAGGAAGGTGTATCAAAGAGCATGTGTATGTTATGTTCAAGGGGCCTATGATTTTGAAGACAGCCCAGAGTTAATATTTGCCATTGGCAAAATGTATTTTCTCTGAAAGTGGGTTTCAGTGCTTTTTCAATGCATGTGAGTTTCAAGGGCAGAGAAGTTTTAATGTTAGCCTATTTTCATTGTGAGACTGCATTGCTTTAACAGATATGTATTAGAGTTTGTGCTGTAAAATGCAAAATAAAACTTTCAAATGAAATCCTAAATCATCGCAGAAGTAAAGCAGTATGCACATTAGTGTTTATGATAAATGGGGCAAAATAACCAAGGAATGGGACATTGGAATGGCTGCAGGGGGGAGGCTCCATTTGACCATGATTTTGTGAAGGGGGGGTAGCAAACTCAGACAGCCCCGGTTGAACTATACCTCTCAGTTGTCCATATCTTTGCAGAATGAATAGATATTTGCTGCTTATTTTTGGTTTGTTCCTCATAAAATTTGTGGTTTTCTACCAAATCATTTAGGAATGAAGCCATTAAATGACAGACATTGAGTTTCAGATGTCATAACCTTCAGAAAAATGCATGCTAATGCAAGACTGTCTAAGTTTATACAAGAGCAATTTTTAGTAGTGTTTGTATGTTCCCCAATATATTTGGCCTTGTTCAGATTTCCTGCATTAAGAGGTTGAGAGGTACGTGCAAATCACTTTGTAGATTAGGAATATCCAAACATCTCAATTGTCCCCAATTCTGGCTCAAAATGTTGCTCTCCCCTAATAATCCCTCCTCCAAAATGGCAATATTGGAAGAAAATGTGGAGGGTTTACAATTATATATAACTGTAATGATCAGTTATAGATTACCTTTATTTCAGAAATGCATGTGGATGCTCTTATTTTGTTAGCTGCTTCAAGTTAACTGTTAATATTAAAAGGTGTCCCTTTTTGACAGGTATTTTGCATCACATTTTGGTCTGTTTTTCATAAAATTGTGGTTTTCTGGCAAATTAGTGGCAAGTCATTAAAGATTGAAGTTAGAAAATAATGGCAGACATTGGAGTTTCAGATTTTATACCCTTCAGAAAATTTGTACTAATGCAAGATCTACCTGTTCTATTTAAGTTAATAAGAGCAATATTTAAAAATTGGCCTTATTTTTGGGCCTGTGTCCCACTTCTAGTTCTATGTATGGCTTTGTCCAGATTTCTTGCTCTGAAGTTGAGAGGTATGAGTGTCAGAGCCATCACTGTCAGCCTGAGACATTTCAAATTATGACATACTTATTGCACCCCACCCCTCATTGTAGTGGCTCTGAATGTGTCCAAGGAAGGCAAGGAGCAGTTAAGCAGTGTAAGTGTGCAGAGTATTCCCCCATCCAAGGTAGATCACAAATACGACCGTGGCTTTTCATCTGTCCTTGATTTTGCAAAATGTTCTGGTTTTCTATCAGATTTTTATACTGTTGATTTATGCTTCTTATTATTCAGGAACTGCATGCTGTCACAGTGCCCTGTTGCTCTGTTTAAGTAGCCATGGTTTAATGAACATCAGGTAAGCTTGTTGGAGATTGTAAGATGTAAGTAAGCTTTAGTAAGCTTGTCGGACATTGTAAGATGCAAGTAAGCTTTAGTAAGCATATTGTTAAAGAATTACCAGCATTGAAAGCCTTTTCGTTGTTGCCATGCAGAGAATATTTACATGACTAGATAATGTATAAGCCTTGGGTATTGAAATGCATATGACAGTATTTGTAATAAAAGGACAGGATTACAGTATTTTCAGAAGCTCATTACATTTTATTGGAGACCAGTGTCTTATAGCAGTGTCTGTGTGTTAGTACACTTGTAGTTGGGTGGCTTTAATGGTATATGGTAAATAAGCATTGCTACCTTACTTAAAAGCCAAGCCCTGCAACAACTAGCTCCACACTGAAGTCAAAACACAATAGCTCTGGTGGGTAAATGTACTCTGTAGTAATCAAAAAAGGCAAATGTTTGAAATAACTACAGCTTATGTGCAAACACAATAGGTAGTGATGAAACAATGCTCTGCTAAAAATGCTTTAATGCTCCACATTGCTGAGCTGCAGATCAGTTATTATCACTAGCTACCAGGATTTCACCCACTTCAGATCAAGCACGGTGCCATTCAGTGCAACCTTCCCAGAACTAATTCAAGTCTTACCAGAATTATTTGGTGTGTGTATAAGAGGGAGGTAGCATACCCCTCAGCTGTCCAGATTTTTGCCCCATATTCCTCCTAAAAAGGATTGAAGTTGCTAAATGAGACATTTCAGTTTTAGATGTCATGTCATTTAGAAAAATGCATACTAACACAAATCCTGTTACTCTTGCAATTTTCTAAGTTTCTGAGAGCCATATTTATAATCTGTCCCTATTTATTTTAGGCTTTGTCAAGATTTCTTGCACTAAGGTTGAGGCCTTGAGGGGTGTGATATGTTTGTGAGAGAGAGAAAGTGAAATGCCCAAGTTAGAGTTAGCAGGTGGAATTTTCAAGTGCATTCTCAAGGAACTGTGAGTTTTAAGGGAAGCTAAGTTCACTGCTGCTCATGCCAAGTTTATTTACAATGTGCAACTGTTTTGTTTAGCAAATGGTATCTCTACTGTGGTATAAAGTTTTAAAGCTATGTTAGTAGCACCACAAGTAGAATACTTGCATCTTAATGTAAAGGCTTGAGGTTCTATTCCTACAGCATATACATTTGTATGCTGCAGTCCTCAGGATGTCCTCCTTTGAATGAGATGCCTAATAACTATGAACCTGTTTTTCAGCTTGTCATCCATTTTCTATTGCAATATACCAGCTTACCATTTTTTTAATTTAACATAGGCAATTTATTCTTTGACGGCAGCAGGCACTGAATTTGTAGATGAAACACTGAAATATACAGTTTTCTAGCAACAACATCTTCATTAGTTTCAGATATCTTTAATGTGGAATTATTCAGATTACTTTTACTTCGGCAGAGACACTCAAACAAGTGTTGCTGTATAATACAAGGGATATAATTCAATTATATATTATAATTAATACATTCAGGTAAATCAAATAACTTTTGCATGGCCCTAACGGTGTGCAAGGAGCCTATTGCTTGAAAACAGTTCAAAGGTAAATAACCTGCCACTGGCCAGATGCATTTTCTTTGAATGTGGGTTTCAATGCTGTTTCATTGAATGTGAGTTTCAAAAGTAGAGAAAATTTAATGCCAAGTCTATTTTCATTGTAAGACTATTGCTTTGTTTAGGTTTAGTAAATGTCTCAGTGTTTGGGCTATAATGTTTGAAATAAAAGTTGTAAATTAAATCCAACTGCCTGTAATCATTGTAGAACTAAAGCTTAAAACAGTATGCACACAGATCTGAACAGTGTCTACAGTAAATGGGGAGAAATAGCCAAGTAATGGGACACTGGAATGGCTGTGTGGGCGGGGCTTGGGGTGGGTGGACTTGGGCGGGGCTGTGTTGGCAGGGGGTGGGGTGAGCTATGTGGGTGGGGCTCTGGGTTTGCACCCCTGCAAAATCCCATGGCTCCCTTGGCCAGAAGATATAGCAAACCTCTTGGCTGATAAACTCAGCTCCAACTTTACTCCCCTCTCTCCTCAACCTTCCATCAGGAAATATAATCAAATATAACTCCCCTACTATCACTAGGAAACAGGCCCTTAATGCTCTCTCTAAGACCAAGAACACTGCATCAATGGGCCCAGACAGTATCCAATGAAGCCTTCTAAATAGCCCCTATCAGGGCCTCTGGAATTACTATTTAACTGTAGCCTCCAAACAGGCTTCATGCCTCATGAATGGAGAAATGCAACAGTTAACCCTCTGTACAAAGGTGGGCCATCTACAGACCCTGGAAACCACAGACCTATAAGTCTCACTAGTCTTATATGAAAGCCATGGAAAGAATTATCATGGAGATGATCAATAGAGATATAGTAAATCTCCAGACACTGGACCAAACCCAGTTTGGTTTCATCAAGGGCAGATCATGCCTACTCAACCTGGTGGACTTCTTTGAGAAGGTCACCAAAGCAATGGATGAGGGCGAAATCGTTCACACTACCTATGTTGACCTGGCCAAGGCATTTGACACAACACCCCACTTGAGCATTGTTGACAAACTCAGGAGGTTAGGTACAGACCCGTATGTCACCCAGTGGATAGCCAACTGGCTCAAAGATGGGACCCAGGAAGTTAGTAGTGGGAAGTCCACCTCTACAAAGAAGCCAGTCACATGTGGAGTCCCTCAGGGATCAGTCCTTGAACCGCCCCTTTTTGGCATTTACTTCACAGAAGTCAAGACCAATGTCAGTGGTCTCTGGCTGGCTAAATTTGCAGATGATTGCAAATTAGGAGCTGTCACTGAATCTCATACTGACACAAATGTTCTCCAGGAGGGGCTGACACAGACAAACAACTGGTGTCAGAGCCATGGACTAATACTAAATGTCAAGAAATGCATAATAGTATCCTTTGGGAAGTCATCCATCCCTGGTAACTATCATATTGACAACACACCCCTTAGAGTTGCCCCAGTAGTCAGGGACTTTGGGACACACATAGATAGTAATCTAGCCTTTGATCATCATGTTCAAAACACCTTGCACAGTCAATAGAAGTTAAGAAAACACGAACAGCCAGTAATTCACCAGTATCTTACTTCCTTTATTCCAGCGATCTGATTAGCTAGCTTTCAAGGATCACAATTTAATGAGTACAAACATCACATTTATATACATACTCATTTAAACAATTAAATCTCCTAATTAATTAATTAAACAATGAAAAAACTTTTAAAGTGACCATGGACTAATTATAAATTTTTATGATATAAATATGAAATAAATAAATAAATAAATAAATATATGAACGTGTGCTAAATATAAATAATTCATTAAATACCTAATTCCTGATTCATGCCATTAGGCTTTAAGGTATGAAACTTAAAAATCATTCTAGTTTCAAGCTCCAGTAATTTTACTACAATGTCATAGGTTAGTACTAGGCTAACTGCCCTTGTGAGCCATTTTAAGCCTAGCCAATTATCCCTTGTGAGACTCAAACCTTGCACCTTGTGTTTGTAAGGCAAACACTTTAACCATTAGGCCACCCTCCCAACCCCTCTGAAGGAAGGGCTTTCCCAAAATACTGAATATTAAACTATTTGAAGAGCCACTATGTTTTTCTTGGAAGTGCTTAGCAACAGGGCTAACCAAATTTTGGTTCCTGATACCTTTTGATACATGAACAGCCCAAAATATAAACCACCCCTGTTGATTTACAACTAAAATGATGTTTAGAAATGAAATTTACATAATTGATAACACTCAGGTTTTGGGCTGTTCATGTAAAAATATGTGGTACATAGGACAAACAAAAAGAATGGTAAGGGTATGGAGCATTTAAAAGATATCAGGAACCAAAATTTGGTTAGCCCTGTTGCTAAGCACTTCCAAGAGAAACATAGTGGCTCTTCTAATAGTTTAATATTCAGTATTTTGGGAAAGCCCTTCCTCCAGAGGGGAGATGACATTGTAGTAAAATTACTGGAGCATGAAACTAGAATGATTTTTAAGTTTCATACCTTAAAGCCTAATGGTATGAATCAGGAATTAGGCATTTAATGAATCATTTATACTCAGCATATGTTCATATATTTATTTATTTATTTATTTCATATCTTATATCTTATATTTATATCTATATTTATAATAAATTCATAATTAGTTTATGGTCACTTTAAAAGTTTTTTCATTGTTTAATTAATTAATTAGGAGATTTAATTGTTTAAATGAGTATGTATATAAATATGATGTTTGTACTCAATTAATTGTGATCCTTGAAGGCAAATTGCCGAGGTACCAGATCGCTGGAATAAAGGAAGTAAGATACTGGTGAATTACTGGCTGTTCGTGTGTTTGATCATCATGTGTCTACAGTGGTGAGGAAATCATTCTATGTTGTGCAACTTATAAACAAAGATATGGCATCTAAGGAAGTAATTGTTCCACTGTATTTGGCATTCATCAGACCTATCATTGTTTTCAATGCCCCCTTTGATATGCACCTAACCAGGCATATCCAACAATTGGAATGTTCACAGAGGTTCCTCACTAAAAGAATACAGGGCATAAGTAATATATCTTATGCTGACCACCTCAAGGTCCTATCTCTGTATTTTGTCTCCTACAGGCTTCTGAGGGGAGATATATGCCTGGAATACAGGACATTGTCAGAGCCCATTCTGATGGACCTACTGCATATCCACAAAACAAACTGCACCAGAATTACCCATTCTAAAGACTTAAACCTTGCCTGTGATATAAATAGGACCTGCTGAAAATATAGCTATGTATCCCAGAGGCTACCCTGTCAATGGAACAGGCTTCCCATCCATGTGAAGCAGAGTTCATCCCTAACCCAATTCAAGTGCAACTTGGGTAATTGGATGTGAAACCGGAAATTCATCCCTGGTTTGGCACCTATGTCTCTAATGCAAACAGGTAACCTGTAAATGGTTCATATACCAGGCCCATATTTACATTTATCAAGGATATCAGAACTTGTTAGAGATTTGGGATGTATGGCTAGGCTTAAAAAGGCCCTTGTAGTCATTAGCTCAGTAAACACCTATGAGCCTATTGGGTGTGTGGGAAACACTAGACACCAGGGATACTACTCTTGGGCCTTAATGACACTTAAACCAGTGCATTGATCGTGGGTGGGAGAGGAACACTAGACATCAGGTTTACTACTTTTTTGCCATAATGGCACTTCCCACGGTATGAAGTACACTGTTGGACTGCAAATTTCCATGATGGCACAGAGCTGGGAAAGGAGTTATTGGTGATGTCCAGACAGCTCATTGACAGGTATAGGGGCTGAGTTTTGTGTGAGTGTGTGTGTGTGTGTGTGTGTGTGTGTGTGTGTGTGTGTGTGTGTGTGTGTGTGTCAGTGTGAATGGGGAGGGATGTCTTTGCCTACACTTTGCAACTGCTACAGTTAACCACCACTAGAAGTATTGATCTGTAGTTTTGCAGTAGTTAATTGCTATTAATAGACATGCAAATTATCAGATAATGAGGCATTTCCTCATTGTGGCTAACATATCTATGATTCACAAAATGCAGCAGTGTGTTAAAAAGCTCTTTTTACCACAATCCTTAATGCAGTGAGGCAGGCATTTGATAAAACCCTGGGGAAGTGTCCCACTGACGAATGAAGATGGTAGAGACTTTCACTCTGCCACATTTTTGTTTATGTCTGACAAAGTTATCATAGCAATGAAAAGGTATTTTACCTTCTGCCACTGTTCTTTGTCAGATGGATTTTACCTTCTG